>NC_058497.1:18383079-18685329 GCF_020382885.2 Scatophagus argus | reverse complement strand
GACAGTGATAATGATGTTTTCACTGTCTTGGACCATTTCCTGGTAGTCCAAGATTCCAACTTCTACAAAGAAGCGATCTGTTTTCTCGACAACTGCTGAACTAAGTGTATAAATGCACTATGTTAAAAAACAAAGCTGACCTTAAGCCACCTTAAGCTGTTTTGAGTTATATCCATGTATCACAGAAAACTTTTTGTCAGTGTTGCTTGATCATTGTATGGTAGTCTTGCTCTGCATTACCTGAGAACAATCATGTAATTTTGATAAAAATTGTATTTAAACTATTTGAAATAAGTGGCAGCCTGGACCAGTAATAAATTTCATTTACATTTCTGAAACTCAGCACAATTTATTGTTAGAAATTAGCTAAAATATGCAACGCCAGTGGTACAGTATGGTCCTTCAGGGTCAGAGACGCATGTTGGTTAAATATTGATGAAGTAAACATGGTCTGCCTGCTGCTTCCAGTCAGCATGAACTTTTTCAATATTTAACCAAGTGAATGATCTTTTACTAACCACAAGCAAGTGCTTTGAAATGCTTAAACGCAACCAAATATTTTAGGGAAAACACAAGATAAATTTTGTGGGTGAACATTTTGCAGATATATATGTTGTGACTTTTCAAATGGTTGACTGAAAATATCTATCTTTATGTTAATAAAACATATAACAGGTGGCATTGGGCTTTTTTCAAATAATGTATTACATCAGTAGGATGTGAATGTAATTTTTAGAAGCCAACATTCATATAGTGGATAAGTGAATGACTGGCATGCTGGTGTTCTTGTCCTTAATTATGATGATAATTACCTTCCAAAATTTACTATGATTGACAACACGCAAAGTGCCATTTCAGAAACTTTCTGTTATGTGGTTTTCACAAAGGTGCACATTATCATTAATAATAATAGTAATAATGATAATATGCCAAGCCGCCACCCACAGTTTGTCACCGTGCATCTGGTTTGCTGCTGTGTGAAACCAGCGAATGTTTGAGACAGAGACACATCTGGTGTACTGTTTTTTAAAACCGACAACGAACATGAAGTTTTTTTTTTTATTTGTATTTACATAAACATTTTAATGAATCCAAGAGCTGCACTGTGAAATCCTCAGACTCCTACACTACAGTATGTGCAGTCATTTAACTTCTGACTCAAGGCAGACAATATGCTAATACCTTTCAGTGTCAGTCATTCCTTCCAAGTAATCTACCATCTTTGTATTCTGTTATTTCATGAAGAATCTTAAGAGGTGGTAAGGCTTTGGGACAAACAATAGCAAAGAAGCAAAAGACATTAATTCTGATTTCTGATTCTGATTTATTAAATAACACAGGTTTTGTCAGTAAACTAACTTGTAAAATCTAAAATGGATAGGTTTTCTTGAATTACGTGGTATGTATATAAATTAGTAATTTAATTTCAACAAGTTTCTTTTTGACCTTAATTAAAGTTCAGCCTTCCAAGATAATAACAAGAATTCATCCTCTGTGATAATTGAGGTGATAGAGATTTGTACAGCAGCATTGAAAACAGACTAACAGTGGGTATTTAAAGAAATAATCCTTACAGGCAAAGTGGCATTAAGTTTAATGCTTATGAATACAAGTTTATTTTTTTGGAAAGACTTATTTTAGCACTGATACAGAACAAAGGGTGATGTACTGAAAAGTAAAAGACAGGATAACGATGTAGAACTTTGTATTAAAGCTGTGTACATTATCTGTATTCGTGAGGGTTTCATTTGTTTCTGTTAGGATAAAATATCAAGTCTCTTATGAAATAATAGACGTATTTTTGCTTTGACTCCAATATTAGCATACAGTGCTACTGTCAAAAAATGCGATGTCAGTTTGTCCCTATCTTATTCACTCTGGTCCAAACTGAAATATCCAAATAATAATTTGATAGATTACAATGTAATACTGTACAACTGTTAATGCCTTTGGATGTTTTCCTGTTACACCACCATCCCATCAGCCTCAGCTGCACTTTTTGTTTACCGCTAAGCAGCAAATGTTAGCATGCTAACATGCAAAATTCACTGTGTGTAAACTTCACAGAGCTGCTAGCATGGCTACAGACTTCTTCTCTTGTTAAATGGCATAACCATAGTGAATTAGTAGTGAATGTTCTGAAGTGGGACAAATTATGTAGAAATTAACTAACCTCATTAGGCTAGATTTACCAAAGTACAATTCTGATGTACTTGTATTAGCCTACCACCTTGACAGTTATCGGGTAGTGATTTTAAAAGCCTCTAACGAGCCTATTCATTATGACACAATGTTATTCAGTAAACTGAATTACATTACAATATACATCAAGTCTCATCTTAAAATTAGCTCTACCTCTACCAGCAACATCAATAAAATGTTGCTTACTTTTGCTACTTTAAGTAAGTTTCGAATTGTGAAGCTAAGAGTTTGTGTGCTGGCAAGTGAAGTACTGAAATTTAAATTTAGCATTCTTAACAATAGATGCATAATGAAAGTGCTTTGGCAAAAAGTAAAGACTTGAACTTTACCTTGTGTCATTTATTTATACAGCAACACGGACCTCTTTTCCTGCATATCATGTCTAGTGAGAGGAAAGTACATTACATTAATCTGACTAATGAGCTATCACATTGAATAAATAAATCTACAAGAACAATAATGTATTTTAATAAGAAATGCTAAAGGCCACTCAGATGAAAAATTACCTCTCAAAAGTCTTAGCCTATAGAATAAATCCGACTTCCCCATTTTGTTGACACGTCGGGACCATGTGAAGTAGATTTTAATAATTGATCACCAGAAAGTGCTGGGAGAGAGCTTTGCTGATAAGCAAAAGAATAGGTTTTTGTGTTTGAATCACAACATCTTATCGATCTTCTTTGAATAACGTTTAGCAGAAGAGTCACAGACTTAGGGATTATTTATGGATCCTTCTTGACCTTAACATTTCCCAGGGAGATTGTTTTTAGGGCTATGAAATTGACTGCCAAATCTGCACGCAGTGAATGTATAAATCTAAAGTGACAGCAGTAATCAAAGTGGACAGATTGGCAGTTTTCACCTTTATTGTTTTATAACAGAAAGACATGCATTATCATCAGAAACAACTAAGGTGGAACAGTCTCACCTGAAGGGTGGTTGCTTTTTTAAGATATCTTTTAGGGGCTTTTTAGCCTTTAGATTGGATAGCTAAGAGATTAACCGAGATGGGTGTGTCTGTGTGTGTGGGGGGTGAGATATGCAGCAAAGGGCCACAGGCTTGAATAAAGCTGAGGATTCAGCCTCTGTACATGGGATACATGCTTTAACAGGTCAACAGGTCAAATTCTTATCACGTGCAGACAACCAACCTGAGAGCATTTTAGAGAAAATACTAGTAGGAATAATGGTAACAATAATAATAATAATAATAAAAATAAACTAAGTATGAATGTTTGTAGTCTCTGTGACCACATGGAATCATAAATGTTTCTTTTCTTTAAATGGTCTACAAATTAACTTATCGTGCTCTTCTTGTTCTTAATTCCTTTTTTTTTATTTATCCTCTCTTGGCTGTTTGCACAATCTGCTGATTTTTGGGTCGAAGTGAAGATGCCCAGAAACAAAATGGTTTAAAGATTTGTTTCATAGAGTGGACTCTATCTGCCCGCTGTGCCAAACTAATACGCAGCAGTTTGAGAGAGCAATCAAATGGAAATGGAAATTTGAGCAGCTTAAAGATGAAGCTCATTTTTCCCTTAAGAGCTTATGAGTGTTCTGCCAAAATGTGTGATTCTCTTTTTCACATCGACTGTACCAAGGGTATACTGGCTGATGTTCACAGCCTCCTTCTGTTTTACATTGTTTACACTTTCACTGTGCCTGATGTCTGAGATTACTTTTAAGAACAATAGTGCTAGTGTTTCTTTGGCATTTCTTCAAAATGACACAAGTATCATGTTATGGCACTTTCTAGTAAGTTATCTTTCACAAAAGTTTTAACTAACAGCTTCGACATTCAGTAAGTCTTTTATTAAAGATTTATGGACCAATTACATGTACAAGCAACTGACTATTCACTAAAAACAGCCACTGTGTTAAACCATAGCAAACAAAATAGTTTGAAAGAAGTTTTTTTTTACATCACCTTTCCAAGCAAAAACTCAAGCGTAAAAGTGTGAGGAACAGATTAAAAGGCGTGTTTAATGTAAGCTGCAAGCATTAGCATTCAAGCTTACTATTTACCCAGTCCAGCCTTACTGTGTAACAGACCTGTGGATCCACTAGACTCTGGAGGATACCATTTTAGTGTCAAGCTTTGCTTTTTCTAGGTGTGAAAAGTACACGTGTATGAAGATGTAGTATTGTAGTATAAAAGTTGTAAGGTAACCAAGGTAAGTGGATGGGTCTATCGCAAAAAGTTTACCCAAGAAACAGAATTCTGTGTCCTGTGTACAACTAAAAGTCAGTGTTGAATTATTTGACATCCATCTTTTGTCCTGCTCTTTATTTGGTTCTGCAATGTTTGCACTCTTGCAACAGCTAGACTTGGGGTATATGGGGTTAATTTTTTACTTTCCTTTCTTGCACTCACTCACTAACCCCCCACAGTTTAACAGTGATGATGGTGGAAAATTTATCACCAAGTATTCACTGCGATTTTTTTCCCACTGTGGGTCTTGCTGTGATTACAGAAAACAGGCTACTTATTTCTACTTTGGATTCTGTCGGCTGAAACAACAACTAGCATATTAGATTAGCTTCAGCTAGCTGACATAATTCTGAAGTTAAAACTGTGTGAAATGGTTAAAACTCAATCTGCAGACTTTTCTTTTAATGTTTCCAGCTGATTAATTTAAAAAAAAACCAATAAACTTCTAAAAGTGGCTTCAATATCCAGTCGTTGGCGACTTATGTGTTATTGTGCTGAAGCGCTGAGGCTAAATTTAACAAGGCCCGCACTGGTGATCCATTTAGAAGATTTTAATTTGATATTTCAAAATCGAGCTGGCCAGAATTCTGCTGGTAAATCTGACACCATTATCATTATAAACTGCACATGTTGTGGGTTGCCAGGTCATAAAAAAATTGCTTTGACTGAAAAGGGATTATTGATAACCTGGCATTCTATAATTTGTTCTTAATTGTGGTTAATTGATCTATAAAGCGTGAAAGGATTAAACAGTAATAAAGACAGTAATTAGAGCTTATAAACCTTTTATAAAGAGCCTGTTAGAATGTGATCTCCCTCATTTTCTTTTATCATGTGACAGTTTATCTTATCACCCTTTACTGTGACCACAAAGACTTAAATCCTTGTTTGTGCTGCATCAAAGATTTAATACTTTTTTCTTAAACTTTTGAAAAACTTTAAACGCCTCTTCCCTGGTTGGAAGAACAAGCCTTTGAAGGTACAGTTCCTTCCTCGCTTTATTTAGAAGCAGAGGTATAGTTTGTCTTTTTAAAGCTACACCTTTCAACACAACTGACTGAGGCAACAAATTCAAAGACTGTGGAGGCAGAGACAAAGCGCTGGAGTGATGAAAGAATTAGACACAGAGAGGAGCAGCAGAGAAGTGGATGCCAGGTAACAAGATAGTTGTTGCTATAAAACAGCTGCTGATGCGTAATGACACTGACATATTCATGAGAGGATCCTTGTATAGATCCTTCTTCTTGGCATGCTGAATCAATACAGACTGAGCAGCTACAACTGCAAAAATGTCTATGTGAGAAATTCTTGCAGCTGTACATCTTGTTGGTGTTCAGATGAATATTAATGAATAACTCGTTGCCTCCATGTATCTGTATATTCAACCGGGGCGTGTGTGACTGGTGTGAATGTTAATATGCAGTTGTGGGGACCAAGTATTAGCAGTGGATTACAGGTGACTAGCAGGCTTTTGAATCTCCTTCCTGTGATACCCTTTGAATGTGTTCGCTCCCTTTGAAGTGATGTCAGTTTTAAAATATCTCAGTCCTTTTATGTTTAACCATGGGTGTTTGCATTCAAGGATTCAAGGAGGAGATGAAAGCATCACAACAGTCAGCATCCATCAAAGAATGGAAAAAAGTCTGGGAAAAGTCCTGCACATAACGAAGCATGACTTGTTAAAACACAACATGAGGCTGTTGTCGTGCCTGCGCCGGGTGATTAGGGTGCAGCAGCGGGTTAAAGAGTTGAATGACAGGCGGATCCTGATGGAGCTCGCTCACTGCTCTGTCACTGAATTTGATCGACTGATTGTGTGTTTTGCAGCAGTAATGAGTTTTACAGCGTGTGTGTAATGTGCCAGGAGCTGATTCGTATTCAGGATGAGATGGCTAATTGTTCACAGTGCACATTCCCCCCAGTCCCATGGCTCCTTTGATTTGGATTCATTTAGCCTTTATTTTACCTCATTATACAGGCCTGCGTTAGTGCCAGGTTGTATGCGAAGTATTTTGCATTGTTGAAATTGACTCTGGTAATTGAATTTAAAAAATCATCTGAACGCTACACCTCTCAAATACAAAACAGAGTGGGAAGGTGCAAATTTAAACTGATTGCTTTTGAAAGGTGAGCTGTATTTGAGTGTTTTTGCTGCAAGACGAGCGAAGTTGACTTGAGTTGTTATAGAAATCATTTTATTTTAATGATCTCAACAACAATCAGCAACAGGCTCCTTTATTAACTCCCTCATACTGCAATGAGAAAAGCGAAAATCCCAAGTTGAACTTGCCAATGCACTGTGCCTCCTTCAACCTTGTACACAAATCAAATGTGAGGAGCAGTTGTGGGGTTATTTCAAGGAGTAATGCTGGCTCACAGCTAAGAGCAGTAAGGCTAGGAAGAGGATGTAGAGCTGCAGTTCAGTAGGTCTGTAAGCCGAAGGATGAAAATGTTCTCTGATGCTGATCCTGCGGTTGCTCTGGATCCTAAACAGCAGCACAGAGAACTGACAAAACTGGGTATTTACTCTGGCATTCCAGTGGCAGGCTCATGTCTGCCCAAAACAAACAATACCCTATGCATCACCCTGATCTTCCTGGAAAACATTCTCTCACTAGTGTGTTTTGTGTCGGGGGAGGGGATCCAAAGCCGAAACCTAACTTATAAGAGCTTGCATTTAAATTTGAAGTGAAGAAAGGCAGCTCCTGAGAAGTGATTCATGTCTGTTCGGGAGTCTCCACCACTGTGACTGTGCAAACACGTTCTGGAAAGATTTCCCTGAAATTTCCCTTGTTAATAATCGTATTCAATTCACTCGTGTCTGTGTGAGTATAAGTCCATGCATGTGAGTGCATGTGTGTTCTCTGCTCTCATTGTGTGGGCAATACACCCCTGAGGGTGGCACCCCACAAAGCAAGTAATGGCACTAAGCGTACAGATAGACGACTGATTTAGACTGAGAGGCGTCTCTAATCTTACGAGTTGTCAGCAGTGCTGCGCCATAGATTAGCCGACTTATTCCCTTTATTTCCTCTATGATCATCATCGTCTCTTCTGTGTTCATCACCTCCCAAACTGCTGTGCAACATCCTACGTTGATATTTTATTATTATTATCAGTTGTAGCTGTGATAATAGCAGCTGGATAGTTGTTGTTAGCAGCAGTTTTTTGTATCAGAACCATAATATTAGTGTTATTTCATTAAAAAAACATTTGCACCAGCTATCATACAGTGCATGTTAATGCACAACAAACCTCAGTATGTTCATGATACTGACTCAAATGTGTCTGTGGCGCTGAGTATTAAAAGCTCTCATGTACTGAAGGCAAAAGTCCAGTCAGATTAATTGTCTTGTTCAGTCAAAATTTTACAGTTTTAGACTCTATTCTGCATGACAGCTAGTGCTTTGACAATAGTTAACCTTAAATGAAAAAGGGAATTTGGAAGAAAATCAGATATTTCATCATTCAAAGTAAAGCACAAAAAAAACATTTGGCAATCAGTATTGAAACGCAGGTGTTAACTGACATGCTACCTAAGCTAACTAAGCTAGCTAAGATTACAGTTTAGCCGAGGAGGACGCCATTAATGTTTTCATTCTGTTGTTCGATAGAAAGAAAATAGTTCCTTCGTGAAATTGCTCACAACAAGGTCTGACAAGGAATAACTATTTACTTTGCAGATTAAGCCTTTAAAAACCTAAATGACCATGTAAATGACCATGAATATTATTATTATTATTTTTTATGACCATGGATATGATGTATGGTTAAATGAAAAAAAACAACATTTATAAAATTAGCTTCATTTCAGCAAGTAAAACGTCAATATTCTGTTTTCCATCCATTCAGTATTACCAGAAATCAACAATATAATGTGTAATATATATAATATAACTCCAACAGTCGCACTCTGCACAATGACAGGTATTTCTTTTGATGCTGTTGATACTGGATCACCAGTCAGCCTTCATTTTCTTGGAAGATTTCATGCCGGGTGGATGACAGAACTGCATAGTGAATGTAGGGTTTTATAGGAAACCAGTCTGAATGGTGTCATTTCTCCATAGCTATTATATTGCACGGTTACTTTATTTATTATAAAAGTTATTTACTTTCTAATGATTTATTAAATCAAATAACTTGACTAATGCCTGTTTAAACTGCAAGCTGAATAAATCCTTCACCACTGTGCATGAAAAAACTCAGGAATTTACTTATGGTATTTTGTTTTATGATGTTCTAGATGTACACACAGACAGCTGACAGAAATACGTCTGAGGTGAGAAGCGCAGGCAGAGATAAGCGGACTTTGTGCGGCGTTATCGTGTTTGCCGACCTGAGGATGCAGTGTGGCGTACGGCCATACACATGCAATAAGATCTTGTGAATATGTGTGAGCCAATCAGTCTGTTGGACTCTGGTTCTCTTGGCGTGCGCTTGATCAGCGAGGAGTCTTTGATGTTGTGCTGTAAGATCTGACGCTCTGATCTGGAGCATGACAGAGACGACATTATGGGAGACTACATCAGGAGGCATGTGGCATATACAATATAATGTTTCTGCTTGAATCTGCACGACATCATGTTTCCTCTGTCCTCATATTCTCAACCCACTCTCAAAACAAATTGACTCATTCCCATTAGAGTAAGCTGCAAATATTACCTTTAAATTGACAGTACAATGTATGCTAATGGTGTCGCAGGCGCGGTCGCGCAGTGTATCCCCAAAGTAGTTACAGAGGTGTCGTAGCTGTTTCTGGGGAAGATGTGGAAAAGCCATTACAACTTAAACTGTGTAAATTGCTGCAACCAAATGTGACCACCCTAACTCATGTGGGTGGTACACTAACAACGAAGTCGAACTCGCCTGAAATAGAAACAGAGCCCAACACGACTATGCATATAAATTTGTGTCTACTTGCTGCTGCATTATATTGTTTATTTGTTTACACTTGGTGCCAGTGGGGGGAAAAGCAGATTAAATAGGTAACTTTAACCTATGGAAGCTGGAAACAGCGGAGGCAGAAAAATAAAAATCAGAGAACAAGAGCAGCAGGGACTGTGGAGAAAAGGCGACAGAGGCAGCAGAGGGAACGAGGATGTAGAAACTGTTTGATTGATCATAAAGGTGCAGATATTCCCCTAACAAGCTTTAGCAAACTGAGCCTCTAAAGGATTCCTTTTGAAAATGGCGACCAACTGTTGTTAATCCACAGATACACGTTCAAAGGTGACACAGTGCAGGCGCATACAGTATATTAGTTTTAGTCAAACCAGCAGGTCTTTGCACAGGATGGAGGCTGAAGACAGTTCTCCTACTAATTATTATCTTTACAGCAGTCGCAGAGTAGAACTGCAATGATTAGTCGACTGACCGCTTAGTTGTCACCTGTTAAATTAATCGCCAGCTTTTTAAATCAGCGATTAATCGTCTTTTTCTAAGTAAAAATCCCAAATTTTATTACATTTTACTGACCGGACACATAGTTGTTTAACCAAGGAACTGATGGACAGCTTAACTGATAATGAAAATAATCATTAATTGCAGCCCTATGGCACAGCAGCATGACATTAAAGTGTCAGCTAAAGTGTATTTTCTCATTTCCCTAGAGACATTTATTTCAGTTTAGCCCAAGTTTGAAGATGTCTGACTTGTTTCTGATTGCATCCCAATATAAGTGCTCAGAAATGTGTTTTATGGTAATAAACATCAGTGAAATATAATATTTAAAACTGTTTTCATTGGAACTAATAAAACACAAGAAATAGTCCCCATGAAAAGTCTTGACAATGTGTTTTCTGGGTTATTCAGAGTATTGAAGGAAAATATTTCTGGAAAGAGATTTTGCTGTTTATTCATTCTTTATGTAAATTTTCCAGTTCACTATCCCCAGTAATTGCATCAATACCGGATGAATCCACAGCTCACAATTTACATTCAGAGCCAGTGCAGGAAGTAGGGTGTCTTTTATGTAGTGAGGCAGTCTAAGGGTTTTGAGCACGGGGGTGTATAGTGCTGAAGACATTGGACTCAAACAGGAGAAAGTCTTTCTCTGACCTCAGCCATGTGCTGTAGCCCTGCCCTAACCACACTTTAACTGCAGTTTATTTGCTATAGTCAAGATTTAGGATTTTTAAAAATGTTGCAGCTGAATGCAGTTCAGCCTCTTGCAGGTTCTTTCATTACGGACTTCTTTGTCTGTTGACAGGGTTAAAATTTTCATTCGTCAACCAATCTTATATACGACCACCACTGAAAGGCAAGCGAGAAAATATGTGTGTGTGATTTGATTGAACTGGCCTTTTAAAGCTATTTAAAGACAGGAAATTTCAGCTTGTCTTAATTGTGCCTTATTTTCCTGCCTCACACAATCTCCATTACTGAGATCTGGGGATGTGGCAACATTTCTAGCCCAGTATGGCAAGCAACACTGGTCATACAAGCTGTGCGGGAAATGGGTGAAAATGCCTAAATAAACACCAAACTTCACTTCAAATCCAAATTTTCAATCAATAAATAAAAGATGAGAACTCACATATCAAGTCTTATTCACAGAAAAGAAAACTTCATTTTGGATGAAGGCAGTAATGTGTAAGTTTATAGACTGGGTGGCACAATGGTTACCAGCGCTAACCGTGTCTTCCTGTTTGTCTGCAGATTCTCTCTGCAGGTCTTC
The DNA here is from genome assembly GCF_020382885.2 of Scatophagus argus. NCBI lineage: Eukaryota > Metazoa > Chordata > Actinopteri > Scatophagidae > Scatophagus > Scatophagus argus. The sequence goes on along the minus strand of NC_058497.1, from coordinate 18,674,236 downwards.
TACAAAATACCCGCTGTGGAAGCAGTAAGACAAACAAATCAACATGGAAAAACTTGTTTGCTTTTGACTCACTACTTCTACATATGTTTTCTCCCTTTGATCACATGGGTTTCTGCATGTTTCCTCCCACATTCAATAAACATACAGTCACAGGGAGGGGAGGCCAAATTGCCCGCTGGTTTGAATGCCAATGCGCAAGCCTCACAGTCACTGAGGCTAATTGGAATCCAAATATAGAATAATAAACCTGCGCTTTGCCCACACTGCTGGTCATCATGGTTATGCCTCCTCGGGGACGAGTTTGAATGCCGACACCAGTCAGACTCACGGCGGTGCTGCCTTTTTCTCGATGTGTGTTGAGTTTGCATGTGTGTTTCTGGCCTGTCAGTGTGGCACATCAGCAGTCGTAACATGCAGTCCCAGTGGAGGGCAGACTGACAGGAAGGTAATGATCAAAGAGGCCGTTTCCTGTGTTTCATGTTGGGCTCAGAGAGAGATACATCTGTACTGCTGGTGCCTCTTCTTTTTTATGGGCTCGGGCTGCAGTTGCGCTCACTCATCTCTCTCTCTCTCTCTCTCTCTCACACACACACACACACATACAAGCACAAACTTTTAGTCATTTTCACACCCCTCACATTAACAGCTACTAACACATTTCTCAGATTCAGCCTCGCTCTCCGATCGTGCCGCACTCCCTCCCTTCTAATAAATCGTTGAACTCTTGCCGCCCGCACGCCGACTCTCAGTCATCTCAAGCTGTCATCTGGACTATATTGAACGTTCATAAAATATTAACCTTAAGGGGAAACACAGGCAACGCCACCCAGTCTGTCTCCAATTTGACCCACCTGCCCCTCACTCCCACCCCGTGTAAGCAGGACTATCTCTCTGACTCAGGTGCCAGGCCACTCACAGATATCTTACCCTCAATCTTGTGTCCACAGTTGCCAGTGGCTGTGCGGACAGGTTTGTACTCTGCCGCTGCTCTGTTCAGCCTGCCAGTTTCTGTTTAATCAATTGAAGCAATTCAGATTGTGTTTGAGAGAGGCCAAATCTCATCTCGGGTTGGATGTTGCTGGAAATGAAGTGCATCCTTAAGGATGGGTGTAAAAACAGCTTCACTTTATCTGGAAGATTAAAACTTCAGGGTCACGGTAATCTGTCTTAATGAAACTGTCAAGTAATCTGAGAATCTGCAAACTCTGCTGCGTCGCGGCAGCGTTTCGGGCACTCGCATGTGTGTGTATTTTACCTGACTGAATTTATACGTGATTTTTAAATTACTGATTGGCAGACTAGAAGATTGTGTGATTGCTATGAGAGGTAAATTAACCAGCAATTAACTGATGTTAAGATAATTACGTAGCCAATCAAATAAAACTACTCAAAGCAGGTAGAGGGAAGCATGAAGAGGTGATTTAATCATCCATAAGAACTCCTCTTTTATGCAATCTTAGTTTTGATCTCTTAACCCTCTTAATGTTGCAGGAGCAGATGTTGTTTTTTTTTGTTTGTTTTCTTTTTTTTTTGTTTTTTTGTTTTTAGTTCATTTGTACTGGAGACTCTATTTATTGGCAAGATTCACACCTTTGTAGCACCGTCCTTGGCAGTGGTCGACCAAGACTCAATAGACCTTTTCTTGATACATGATGATCTTGATTTCATTTTAAGTGATGATTCACTCAAACATCAACCTTAACCCTCGCCACAAATATTGAATAGATGGGTATTGATCTACGCTGAAAAACATGGAGGCTGTTAGGGGAAAGAAAGAAAGAAAAAAAAAATCTAATTTCCACTAAACCTTTGTTGGTTTCTGCATCGACTTGAATAGGTGCCGCAGATGCAGAAGCCCACTTAATTGTGAACGAGCAAAAGAGTAAATAACTGAAAATAAAAAAAATAAATAAATAGAACAATTGTCTTTGGAAACTATTTTAATCCAGTTTTCTTCAGTTGGAATATCTTATCACCCTACATGGTTTGACTGTATCATAACAAATATATTCTTCATGAGTTTCGACTCTTCATCTGAGCTACATGTTGTTTACGCTGAGTGACATGGCTGCACGACCCGTCAAGAGAACGTATTCCACCAGCATTCAGTCTGACTTATGTGGTGTCTTTGCAAACTGAGACGGTCTTGACTGCCCTGGTGGTGAGATTGAAGAGGTGAGGTCAGAGGTGCCCAAGTATTTTTTGCAAAGATGGCCAAAACTGAGCATTAACCCTCTGAAGTCATGTATAATTGTCAGTTGTTGACTATTTTTGATTCTAATTTTATATTTCAGCTTAGAATTTTTTTTATCTTGCCATTTTTGAATCATTTTTGATCAGCACAACCTCACAAGTGTGATTTACTGTTGTTTTTTTCATTTTGACATACTGTATTGACACACTGGACCTAAAATCACACAAAACTCTAAAATCCGACTGGGGAAAATGCGCTGAAATGCGCTGAATGAAGTGCGCTCAATGCGCTGGTGTTTACTGCGTCTTCTTGAATAAAATGCGCGCCCCAAACGCGCACCAAACGCGCACCAAACGTGATGGCAATGGTCATGAAAAAAACAGTGTGTATATTTTTTATCATAACTCGGGTTTTACTTGACATATTAACAAAATTTAAAAACTGGTATATAGTTTGAAGTGCCCACTTTCAACACAAATTAAGATGAAATTGAGATTCAGCGAGGCTGCGTCTTGCAGCTACGTGGTCTTAAAGTGGTCTTGTGATAAGGACGCGCCGGCGCGTCTGTCGACTCCTGAGGGTGAACAAGGAGCCAAAAGCAAAAATGTATTGTTTTGTATTAAGATGCAAAATGGTAATGATAGTCCAAGGTCCCATAATTAACTTGATTCTTGCATCACTGTGTGTTAACAATTCGAGATTCTCCTTATGCAAAGAGTATTTTAACCTCACAATAATAATAAATTAAATTTAATTAAATGAGGTGAGACAGGTGATCACTGGTTGTTCACATATCTGGTTGAGCTGGCTCCTTTTCAGTGGATATTTTCCAGAATTCAATATTGTAGCAAAAGCCAAGCTCACAAGATGCACTGGAGTCCATCCATCCATCCATTTTCTATACCGCTTATCCGTCAGGGTCGCAGGGGGGCTGGAGCCTATCCCAAGTGACTACGGGCGAGAGGCGGAGTACACCCTGGACTGGTCGCCAGTCAATCGCTGGGGCACTGGAGTCCATTCCAGGATAATTACTTGCGCGTTGCAGTTTGCCTTAGTCTTTCTCTCTTGCTTCAAAATGGTTTTACAAGTTCATTGTATGTCATGTTGAGGTGGCATTATGTGTTCAGTGTGTTCTGGGTCATTTCATCACACACTCGGACATTGGTTTTTATGTAAATGTGGTTTGTAGCAATAGTCACATGTCAGACGTTGACACAGCTTATGTATAGTTGACCAACCAGGAAATGAGCCGTTGTGTCTCACAGGACCACAAGTACTGCACGATCACCATTTTTCAGTGGCGACCAAGGATTTCACCACATTTGCCACTGTTCTCTGTTGTACGTAAACTGATTCTGTTTCCAGTTCTGAACTGTTAGTCAGACCAAAAACGCCATTTCAAGACAACAGCTTGAAAGTGTGACAAGCTTCCTTCATTATTCTGGTTTATAGACTAAACGATAAATCAGTCAATCGAGTAATAAGTTGCAACCCTGTGTAGATGCTGATAGGTGCAAGACGCTCAATAATTGTTTATTGTCAATATTATTGAGGTTGTCAACTGTTTAAAAGCACACTTAACAATATAGTTCTTTTGTTCAACCTATGTTTTTATTTACATTTGCCTTTCGCTTAACTATTGCCTGCCGTAATTCACACCGAGTCTTCTTCTTCCAGCTTGTCAACAAACACCAGTGAACCCAAAGCTGACCCTCTTTTACACACTCAGGGCTGGCAGCTGATCCCCCAGAAAAACCAACAGCATCTCTGAAGGGGGGCGGGGGGGCGTAGCTGGCAAGCGTGAAAAGCTTCAAATGATTGATAGCCATTTGTTTTGCCTGCTTAATACAACATAAACTCTCCAGCGATTCATCACCAGAGCGAGGGTTTTCCACGGTGCCTCTGCAAAGCCCACTAAAAATAATTCATTTTCTGCAAGCTACGAGCCAGGCACTAATGTTAAATATTCATGCGGGTCCAGTCTAAATGATGTGGCCATTGGCACACAGTTAGAGCACACTCTGTGGAAGGGAGGAAATGTCAAGCTGTGAATAAATGAAAGCAGTGGAGCCGTATATTACTCTGCCATTGTGAATTTACTATAGTTGCCATTTTGTCCGGCCACTTCAAATAGATCTCTTTTATAATCAATACACTCAGTAAAACATGGAGCATATTGCCACGTTGGCAATAACGTGGCCTCGTTGTGTTTGCTCATCCTTTATTCACTGTTTGTGTTTGTTGCCTAATTTGTGCCTCATGAATGTTAACGGAGGACTTTGTGCTATTTCTGTGGCAACAGTCGGCGTGTTCAGTGGAACAGACCATCAAAGCGAGCAAGTTGACTCTCTTCAAAGCTATCGATGCACCGCGAGCTCCTCTTGCCATGTGAGATCAATATGGCTTGTGCCAATGCAGCTGTCACGGTTTGATTCATATTGATCGTATTGCATTCATTTCTGAGATGTTTTCACAGCATGGCATGCTGATATGTAGGAGATGTTGTCATGGATGCGCAGAAATTGTTTTGAGACATTATAGGTCATCTTCTGCTATGATATCAGTAAGCACAGTGGAGGGAAAGGGCAAAAATAATAGAACTTACTGGGTTGAGTATCCATTTAGAGGAACTGAGATAGAGAGCATAATGTCCGCTGTGCATCATTCGGGTGGAATAGGGAATGTTAAATGGCCTCATATTGACAGACACACTCTACCAGTATTCATTTTTATCACACAGACACACACATATGCGTCACCCGCTCACATTCACACACACATCTCTTCCTGCAGTCTCTGACTAATGAGGCCTAGGGCTGGAGATGGTTCCATCAAGGAACTTCCCCGTCTTTCTTTCCCTCTCTGTCTAACACGCACACACACACACACACACACACTATATCTCTCGCTCTTCTCCCTCTCTAAAACATGCACCTGATTGATAGCAGTGATTTGAGTGAGAAAAGGGAAATGGGAAATTGAAAAATGGCGGAAGAAGATTGGAAACAACGCACTGATTATAAACTCTGTGAAGAAACAAAAGGCCCTCCCTCTGCCTTTTCTCTTAGCATGGAGGTAGCAGGTGTGTGTCTGACAGGTGCCTGATTGAGGCGCACAAAAGACATTACAACTGCAAACAAATGGACGTGTTTAACGTCCCCGGATGCAGTTAACGTTTTGGGCTGATAGATGTGATTATGAGTATATGAGCAGAGGCAGCCAGAGAATGGGCACAGGTGTTAGGGAGAGTGGAGCAGAAAAAGGAGCCGTGTTATTGTTGTGATGGTAATAATCCATCTATACAATTAATGATATGTCATCGCCAAGGTCATCAGCCTCAGGGGATGTATTTAATATGTCTCATACTGTAATAATAGAGGCTCTCTTTGCTGGGGACAGATACACAGGAGGCGTGAGACCACACAGATTTATCATCATGAAAAAAAAAAACAACAAAGTGTGAGTGTAAAAATTAGAACAACAGTCACTGTGTTCTAAATCCACTGATTTACAAAATAACCTCAATTATCTCGATGGCATCGGCATTTATTTTGGTCTTTTTATGTTTATGTTCTCATATTTCAGGATGAAAAAAAACAAAAAAACAATAGCACTTTTATAACAGTGGAATAAATTACTCGCTACCTCTAACAGCTTTGTGTGTTCCATAAATGAGGGAGCGTCTTGGCCGAGGCCCCGGTGGTTTAATATTCACTGAGAGCTTCCAGACAGTGAGTGGTGGTGCAGCAGCTGTCTCTTGACCCTGCCGGACCCCCACTTACCCCTCTGACCACCTCCTTTCCACTGGGCAGGCTGTGGCGATGACAAGCCTGTCAGAAGCTTCTACTAATGTCCTAATTACCCCTCACACACACACACACTCACATAGAGAGAAAAGCTTCTGTGGATGTACGCACATTCACAGTGAGTAAGCAGGTATGCTGGCTGACAGGCTAGAAAGCACACACACACACACGCCATTGCGTCTGTGAACGCTGCTCGTGTGGGTTTTCCTGGCAAGAGACCATACTATAGGTGAGGCATTACAGCGTCTCCAGAATAGCAAAAATCCCTCCCTAAAGACTCTTTGAGAGGCTTTGATTTGTATCGTTCGGCGCACGTTTTGATCCAGGCAGGCCTGCATGTTAAATCACAGCCTCAGTTTCTCTCCGTCGGTAACAAAAGCAGACACTCCTGCTGCAACTTTCTTTTAAAAACTGAGATCGAGGGGCTGAAAAGAGACCTTGCAGTCCCTGTCGCCTCTGAAGGGGGCATAAACACACACACACACACACACACAGACGCATAAAAAAGATGCCGTGTCACCCGAAATAGACAGTGTGAATGGGATGTGAGGTGTCACTTTGCCAGAGGTTAAGCTTTGTCTCGGCTTTAAGGGAGGATCTGTCTCTGCTGCATGGTTTTCGGGGGCAGAACACACTGCTGCACTTAAGTCTACGCTCAGTCAACTAGTCTTGTTAACATAGCAGAGTGAATGATTGTGCCTGGTAGGAAAAAGGAAATCATTGTACCTCCCAGCGAATGCAGTTGCTTGGTGATTTATAGACCTCTGAAGTCACTGCATTTGTCACAATCAGCATTACTTAATAGTGTGTTATTATGTTGATTTGAGACATCCTGCCTACCAGGCCCAGTCTTGTTTTATTATGTCAAATTACCTTTTTGATAGATGTGTCACTCTAAATGTGAAGCCACCGCTGCCTCTTTTAATTCCGCTTTTATTTTTGCATTTTGATGCTGTTTTATTTTTATAACAGGGAGAACTCAGTGTCTGTCATGTGAGCAGTCTGGCGTCTACAGTAGTCAGAAACGTGTTAGCGCTCCCTTTTTTCTTGACACGACTGTGAGAGCCGAACACTACCTGAGTTGTCATTAAAGCAGCTGGTTGCTGTTTGCAGCTTCTTCTTCTTCTTCTTCTTTTTTTTTCACTTTTGGCAGCTGCACAGACGTTTTCATGTGCACGGTGAGTGACAGGACCCAGTCACGTACACCGATGTGATTATGCAGCTTTTTTTTTTTTTTTTTTCCCTATCAAAGGCATTACTGATGTCTTATTTTAACCTTTTATTCATAATAACATCTGTCTATTATTATTTATGTCCAAGTCTGGATGCCCATGGCACTTCATCTAAGAGAAAAAAGGACACCAAATTCAATATGTCGGCTTTTTATCTGCCAGCATTTCTGAAGGATTATCCCTTAATCTCTAAGAGTAAAGGCTGTCTTCAGCTACATGTGCCCTTCTGACTTTTCATGAGTACAACACAAACATTCGGGCCATAGATTGGACTTTTACAAAGCATGTCCCATTAACAGAGAGCAATTAACCTCCTCTGTGGGGATATTTGCAAAATCTCCCTTCTATTACAGTTTATCATGCAGGAACATGCTTTGCATCTCTTGTTATCCTACCAGATTAATATGTTTTGGTTGACACCGGGGAGAACTAATCTGAGTATTCCCTGTAGTGTTGGCAGGTAAGCGTTTGCTGATATCTCACCAACAGGATGGGCTGGATTAAGATGTACCTGACAGCTGATGATGAGAAAAGAAGCGGGTCAAGGCCGTAAAATGCAACTAAATTACTGAAAAACGCACAAAGCAAAAAAAAAGCAATTTTACACTATCGCAACACAAGCCAATACAGGCATACGTGTATAATCTGTTAGAGTAAAAGCCTCCACTAATAAGCATGAAAGTTAATTCTTTACCTTAGAAACGGTAGTTTGAAAAATCACAGCTCATGATTAGAGTTGTGATTAGATTTTCTCAGGTGTTGTGAAGGTGGATCTGTTGGCATGCAGCTGTCATGATTTTCATCTGTACGTCACTTTATTTACTCAGTTAATCGCTGGGTCTGAGAAAGGTCAGACGATGGTGAAAAGTGGCTATCACAATTGTCTTAAACCTTAATTTGCATATAATAACAGCAAAAACCCTAAAGGATTCAGTTGGCAGACGTGGAAGCGCCGATAATAATTAAATTTAAGAAGCTGAGGTCAGTGTTTTATATATTTATTTAGATCAGATTAGACTGAACTTAATTTTGAATGTGCAGAGTACGGCTACGAAGCCAATGAAATGCAGTTAGCATCTAACCAGAAGAACAGTAAAGAACAGTATTATTTACAAGAGTGCTATTTACATATGATTAATGAACTATCAGAATTTTTGCAAATTCATTTCCTGTTGATTGATCGACTTTGCTCCGTTGTCATGGTGATCGACACGCCAATGTGTGATGTGATACCCCCCCCCCCCCCATGCAGTATAGGCAGCAGTACAGGAAATGGATGGATGGACATATAAAATTAAAGGGTGTCTAAATATCTGTAGGGAATATATGAAGTATTTACCGTGGATTTGAAAATGAATCTGCCTGGCAACAAAGACTAAGGTGTTGGACGCTGGGTTGTTTTTTTTTTTATTTTTATTTTTTCTTTTGCAAGGACAGCTGAAGCTCTTTGATTGGTTTCTTTTGTGAAAATTCCGACCTCAAAAGTCTGTTTATTGGGTCCACTCTGCAGGAGCTTGCTTTTCCATCCGATTTCCTTGAAGAGAAAAAGTTTGAAGCCCACCTCTGATCCTTCTAATTAAATGAAAACACAGTGGGCTACACACAGTGAGACAGCATCGCTCCACACACACACAACACACACGCACACACAACTACACCGAGTTCTATCATCCGACTCTGTTGTGCCCTCTTATGCGGTGCGATCACACACTAGGTTGACATGCAACACGCTGCAGATCATGAGCATAAATAAGCAAGGGAATGTTTTACCTGAAAGAGAGAACATTAATTCAAAGGCATCACACTAGTACTGAGACGAAATGTTGCCTCATTAGTGTTACCCCACTGCTTTTACTGAGCGGCAGCGAGAGAGAGAGAGAGAGGGAGGCTATGTGCCACTCTTACCACACAGACATCCAGTCTCCTGAGATCTCAGTTTGCCTCAGTATCTTAAAAAGAGTGCAGATTCATATGAATTTGTTGGTGTGGCAATGGGCTCAACACAGACGCATGAATACCAGAGCACTTAGAGCCTCGCTTCTCATAGAAAACATAGTTTGGTGCGAGAATGTGCCCTTTCAAATGTCAACACGGGCATGTTTCCAGGAGGAGACGTGGCATCAGTACAGGTAGAAAGTGGGAAATGTTCCACTTTTCTGTTTCTGAACATTATGCTGCTCGTTGTGTGGAACAGGAGGATGGGATTTGGATGAAAACGAGGTGAGGAGACAAGGACAGGCATTATTTGGAGGACGGTTGGCCTGCCCGCTCTCATCCTGCGTGATTGACAGATTGGTGCAACGGCTGCAGTCGCGCGAATGCCATCACACGCGTTTTCCCCCAGAAATCTGTCTGTCAGCACTGTCTAAGCAGAGCGACAGCCATGACATCTAATCACAGTCGAGCTGGCACCTCATAACTTCTACCTAATGTGCTGCAGGTACAGAGGAGAGAAGGGGAGCACGGCAGACACACCACAACGCTATTTATAGCCCCTTCAGAGGCCACCAGCAGGAAGTGGATCATCCTGAAGGGTTAGGGAAGGTGTCACCACACTATATCACAAGTCTCTCTGTTTAGATATAGGTCTCTGTTGACAAGATTAAATGCTGAGATGCCCCAGTGTTATGGTGATGCATTTTTCTGGGTTACACTCTTGACAAAGTAACATAAAACGAGGGCAGATATACTACACGTACAAGATGATAATGAGTCATTTACATAATGTTGCTACAACATTATAATTACCTGGCAATTAAAGCAGCTCAAAAGCCTCATTATGGGCTGTCCTGAGGGCTGGTTGGACTGGGACACATACGGCGTGCTCATTCAAGCTTGAGTTCGAGTCTGGCTATCAACCTCTATCACTCGCGGTCTCGTTTTGTTCAAGTCACTTTCAGCTTTGGCAGAATTACCCCAGAAGCCTCATTATGTGGCATTATCGCATGAAAAGATTTGACTGACAACTTGGAAGTTTTAAAGACTCCAAGGCTTGAGATATTGTAGCAGTCTCCTGGACAATGTTCAAAATTTGTTTCCCATCATGTGTGATTTGTCACTCACACTTCTTTGTCCTGAGGGAATTGCTGACACATTGAAAATGCACAAAGGAGTATAACAAGGACATGTGTCATACCTTACACCCTTATTACGCCGGCAATGACAGGCTAGACAAGCAGTCACTTCAGCATACTGTACGTTCGCCACTGAAGCTCACATTCCTCACAGCCCGAGTGAAGAAGCTCCAAGGTGTCGATATAATAAAAGATGGTGTGTAAAATGTGAAAATGTGGATATGGATGTGTGCAAGAGGGCGAGGGGCCGGGGAAGGGATGGGGGGTTGTTTATGAATAGCAGACAATGAATGATGGAAGCTCTCCCGGGGGTGCAGGCCCTGAGCATTGCTGCAGGGACTTGGGAACACGCCAGTCTCCCATGCCCCTGTGAGATGCCAGTTTTGGGTGGGCACCGTTCCGAATGGGTGCTCTTCTCTCCAGGATACACTGTGGGTCCTGGGGGAGGCAGTGGCTGCTCCACAGAGGGGATTGGCTGGAATCTTAATTAGGGACACAAAGGGGTATGGGGGGGGGGGGGGGGGGGGAGAAAACAAAGTCCACATATTCCCTCTGTGCATCCATATTAATATAACAAGTGGCTGAAGAGAGAAAAATGGCTCATTATGTCAGGACTGTAGACACCTGTGGACAAAACAGAAAGACTGGATTTTAAAAATGACACATTGTGGCACCTTTTGTACTGCTTTTAATTGATGGAAAATTGCACACGTAGCATATGGAGCCTCAGTTTAATGAATATCAACACCCCCTTTTAGAAATTCTGACTGTTTTGGTTTACAAGTGGAATATTGCTCTCTGCTTGCATCCTGTCTGCTCACAACCTGTCTGTTTTCTCCTCCTCTGCTCTCATCCCTGCCTGCACTGCAACAGGAGCTGCTGAAACCGTGACAGGTACTCTTTCTTTTTTGCTACCTGCTGTTCATTTGGAAGTGCTCGCTTCTGTCTGTGTCTGTTGATTGGCTGTCCGTAGCAGTCTGTTCATCTGTGCATATTTACATGAATGGTTGATATGAATGTTGGGATTTTCTTTTCAGGATGGAGGAGAAAGCCACGCACTCACTTTGCCAATCCACTTATTTTCAATTCTCAAATCAACATCTCGCCACATGCAATGGCACATTTCCAATTATAATCAGGCCAATTGGTTGCAGCTTTAGTGTGTCTGTTGTTAATTAGCTTTTTAGTGAGCTCTAAGATGCTAGGAGGTGCACTTTGCCTTTCTTAATGATGCCAACAGCAAAAATAAATCATACTGGTTGTAAGTATCTCTCATGATAAGAACCAGTAAAGCCGTGGAAGAAGCTCTGTGAGGCCTAACCACACTTTGCCAAAATGATCATAATGATAATGCTAACTGATGTTTAACAAGTAGAATGTTTACCATTTTCACTGTCATTTTAATTAGCGTATTAAAGTGCAACTAAGGCTAAAGGAAACATCACTAGTTTTGCAACATATTGGACAAATTTGTGCTCATAAAGTAACAACAAAACAACATTTTGCTGTAATCAGTCCATCACTCCACAATTGTTCTCAAATAACATTTACAGCACATATTGTCTGAACATGAGTCGTGTGGCTGTCTCCTCCTTTCTCTGAGCTGCAAACTAACACCTCGCCACAGCAAGTGGACTAACCCTTCTGTTCTTTATGTTGTTTTCTCTCTAACATAGCAAGAGGTTGCTGTGAATTATTGAAAGTGACGGTCTGGATTTAGTTGGTATTAGCAAAGCCAAACTGGGGCAAAATTAAAAACAAAACACAATAGACGTGTTGGTACCACTTTCTAATACGTGATCAGTGTTGGCCATGAAAACTCAAACTGTGATTTCTGCATCCCAAGGAGTTTTAAACACTGCCCTAAATGCTTTTACTTTATTACATTAAGAATTTCTCAGGTAAGCTGCCCTTTTGAGTTTGAAACATGCAACTGTATTTAAGTACAAAGCTGAGGTACTGCTTGAGGTACTTTACTTGACTATTCCCATTTTATACCACTTTATACTCCACTCCATCTCAGAGGCAAATACTGTGCTTCTTACTCCTCTACATTTGTCTGACAACTTTACTTACTTTTCAGATGACAAGTTTTCATAACCTTCTTGTCCAGTGAGTCCAGTGGAATCCATGTTTCGTTCCTTTGTGGGTTGAGAATATTCTCCTCCTTCTGAAAGATATGATATGAATTAAAATGTCTCAAGGAGAGAGAAAAACACAGAGAATGTGTGGGAGAGAGTCAGACAGCAAGAATGGAAGTTTGATTTAATGTTATGTTAAATTAAAACATGTTACGTTTAAATGTAACGTGGATAAAACTTTAAAACTTTGCCTCATCTATGAATATATCTGTCTGAGTCGCTTCAGATAGATTTTCAGCTCCTAAGATCCAACACTACTTCACTAATCAAACCGTGTCTTTTTGTTTTCGTTGTTTTTGATTGAAATTGATTGATTGTGCTTGTTATCAATCATTTCATTTCTATCATAAAAACGACCCGCACCTTTCTATGTTGAATAGCCTCATCACGCTGAGCTTCTAAGAGACCTTGTCTTTGGTAGAAAAGAAAAAGATGCTCAAATTAGTGGGTATGAAATTTTTTTTTGAAACCTTCCCATTCACTGCATCTAGGAGAAATGGCACTGTGCTAATTATACCCTGAGACAGAAGCCTTCTTACTTGGGAACATCCTTAAAACAGCATTTCATCATGAGGATCAGGGTTTAATGACTGAGCAGGATAAAGACGCACGGCAGTGAAATGGCAGCATCAGAGAACGAGAGGGAGAAACTTTTATTGTTAATGACCGTCTGTAGTTCGTGTTGTTCCTTGAAAGGACACGAGTGCTGCAGACAGCGGTGACTCAAGGGAGAGGAATTGGGGGCTGACTGTCCTGCTTTTTGCTACCCACCTTTCATGTCGTTTGATGTGAAAACAAGAGAGGAAAGTTCAAAGAGAAAGCCAACTTGATTCAAAGGTGCCTGTCTCCGAACTTCTGCTGGAGGAGCCGGCCTGCTAATATTTCTTGATTTCGTCAACTTCTGTCCAAATTGGTGGGGTTAGGTGCTGTTTAGCATTTTGAGTACGGCTGATGAGCTGAGCCTCCGTGCCAGACACTTGATTCCAGATTGTACATCCCCTCTGAGAGCACACAGACTTTTGAAGGTCTGTATTTCCCTCTGACTGTTTCATTCAGTATGTTGTGATGCAGGAACAGGAGGGCAGCCATGTGTAGAGATACAGGCACTTTACTCTTCCAGACAGCTGCTGGAATGAGTATGAATTTATCAGCCAGTCATCTGTGCCATGCCTCTGCCCACTCCCCCTCCACTCCCACCCACCGCCCAGAATTAATGACTGCCTCTCCTCATTTGCACCCAATCATGACCAGGATGCTGAGGCAATTGAAAATGTTTACTCCAATTGCAAAAACCCTCCATGTTCCACAAAGTGGCCTGTTTTCACTTTGATGGGATTGCTAATCACAGCGACGTTATTTATGTGTGTTTTGAATTGGAGATGAGCCGAGGCTGTGATATTGGAGGGGGACCAACCTTGCTTGGGGCTGCAAAACCTTATGGAGAATTTATCCATTGCATTCCCTTTCTCTCAGTCCAACAGATTGGGAGCAGAATAACCTTGCTTTGAGGCTGCTCTGCTGTTTTGACTGCCAAATATATTACTTTTACAGCGATGAAATAAAATAAACATCAAAACACTTCACATTGCCTTCGCCTTGTCTTCTGTAGCACTTAGTGCATGTTCGGAGGAGCCCCAGCACACTTGATTTCATTACACTTTTGCATCTCGGCTCTACACATCAGATTAGTTTTGATTTGACGCTCACGATTATCTCTCATTTTATTGATTTATTTTTTCATGTATCGAGGAAGTAACTAATCGCTCACTCTTCTTGTTCCTTGATTCATTCACTTATTCAGTGATTTGTAAGCCAGTACCGGGCCACATTATGACAGGGCTGAGAGGAAATGTGAGTTTGTAAAGACAACATTCATAGTTGGCCACACTTTCTTCCTCTTGGATGCATGCTTACAATTGCAAGGATGCACCTGATCATGTTTTCATAGTCTCACCCTCACACACTTCATGCTGTCATTGGCTAAGGGCTATACACCCGCTGCCCAAAGGTTGATGCCCGGAAACGTCCCAAACACAAAAAAGTAATAAAATTCAGGCAGACGACAGGGTCTCTGCAGATACCGACACTGCCGTATACTTCTTGTGGATCATAAGTGACGATCCAAAATGATCACTTTTGTATTAGTCTGCACCTTACCCTTAAAGGAAATCCTATTCATTCTGCCTTGACGCAGTCCGTCTGTGTCTAAAGCCCACAAGAACAGGATGCTGATTATCAGAACCGACCACAGTTACTTCAAAATAAGATGATTCTGTACCTCAATATGTATGTCCAGTTCCAATATTTTGTGCCAGTACAGGAAATGTTGTGCCCTATGGGGACCAAGTGTGGGGGTCAGGGTAGTGGATGGTCATGTAGTGAGTCTGACTGTGTGAATGCTAACTTTATATTAACCTGAACCACAGCCTTTCTCTGACCTTGACCAAGTGGTTTAGTCACCTAATCTGTAGCCTACATTAAAGGTTGGACATTAAACAGAATTAAACAGTTGGACATTTTTGGGAACTATGTTCTCAAAATGTCATTATAATATTATTATAACAATATATATCAGATTTGTTTACTTTGCACTTAAAACAAAGTGTACAAAGGGAACATCCCAGCCAAGGAATAGTGTGCACACACGACTGCTTCATGTTTTTAGGGAGTCAGTATTTCCCTAATCCTAAAACCCAGGGGTATATGCCTTGCACAGACATTGTTGAAAACAACAAATTGCATTGACATTGAACGTGTCCTGAGATTTTACAGAATCATCCTTGATGTTCTGGCTTGGCAATAATTTTGTCAGGACAATATGCACCATGCTGGTCTGTAAAAACAGTCAATAAAAAAAATAGCTGAGAATCAATGCATTTATCTCCATACTGTCTCATCTATATGCTCATTTTCTGATGGATTCTCTTTGCTTGGTGATTATTAGATGCTACTGAATGCTAAACACCAAACCAGAATCATGTTCTACCACCCTCTGCTGCTTCACGTCTTTGTCCTTGAATCTAAAAGATTTCGATGCGCATTGACAAGTAGTAAATACAAACTGCATTGGAAACTTATCTTGGATTAACTGTAAAGTAATGTGTAATTTCTGGACATAATCCATGTCTGTGTTTTTAGTTGTTACCTTCCTTTTGTCCTGAACCTGATCCCTGGCAGCAGAGTGGAATGAAATGGGTAGTTCATTGCATCAGACAGGTCTGAGGAGCTTTTTCTCCACAGGAGGTTAATTTCTTATTGCTTGCCGCATTCACAGTGTTCATTTTGAATCATGTTAGTTTGGCTGTCTATTCCCATTATCACTATCTGAAAATGCAGGTGTTTTTTTCTCCTCCACTTTGTAAATGTCAGAACGCAATAGAGGTGTCTGACAATTCGGGCATGCAAATGTGCTTTTGATGTTTTCTTGGGGCCGTGGCTGAGCGTGTTGTTCCTCCGCTGGTGTGAATCTGAGGCATTAAAACGTATTCTCCATACTCCTTTTGCTTTTTTGGCTCCTGCCAGATAAATATAGCACAAGGTGACTTTTGATTCTCTTCCTCTTGTCTTGGAAGACTGGGGGAAACAAAGCCAGGCTTTCCGTGTGGGGGTTTTGATGTGCGGTGTAAGTTACGACGACAAGGTCCAGGGTCTGTCTGTGGCAACAATGCCAGTGTACAGAGAGTGACTCAGATGCTTACAGCACATTTATTCCTAGAGATACAGAACCAAACAGCTGAGCACACGGAGCACACATTGGTCACATGGAACCTCAGATGGAGGGCTCTGATAAAGCTCAGCCTTAAACAGCATCCAGCACAGCCCGTCTCTCTCTTTCTCTCTGTTTAACTCCCCCTCTCTTTCGCTCTTCCTCCACCCTGCCCATTTCCACTACTTGCCACTTTCTTACACTCTTTCTTTGTCTCTTTCTCTTCCTACCCTCTCCTCTCTCCCCACCTTCGTGGGCAGCAGAGCTTACAGCCCATCTGGCACTGACTCACAGGGCCCACTCTGAGCTGGGGGAGATCAATAGTGACAAACACTGCACATGGCTCTTATATTAAAAGGATTAGACATGGCTGCAAACAGACAATCTACGCAGCCTATTCACATATCTTTACACTGCGCATGTGTTTACATGCAGCCCCCGTTGTAAGAAATATAAATATTTGACAGGCTGTAAATATCCCGTCTCCCATCTGAAACGTAATTTTCCCCATCTGCATTTTCTGTCTGTGTTGTGAAGTTGAAGGTCAGAACCTGGCGACTGACAATGTGTCTGTGATCGAGGGGGAAACAGCCACCATCAGCTGCAGAGTGAAGAACAACGACGACTCCGTCATACAGCTGCTCAACCCCAACAGACAGACCATCTACTTTAAAGATGTGAGACGTAAGTCCCCATGCCTCAGACACAATGTTAATCATGTCTCATGCAATCTTGTGAAACCTACGAAATACGAAAGCACGGAAATCTGTTTTCCCACCACAAAAGGAAAATTCAGTTGTAAATCAAACTTGTTTTTGTGGTGTTGGACATTGTTCGAGTTCAATGGTAACAAATTTCACAGAAAATATGGGGACATAAAGATATAAAATCAGAATGTACAATATATAGACAAAGGTATTGATAAGGGGCTGTTCATAAGTGATTGGGCTCGTCCCCTTACTTCCAGTGAAGGGAAATCTTAAATCTTAAGCATATGAAGACATTTTGGACAATGCTATGCTTCCAACTTCCAACAGTTTGGGGAAGGTCTTTTTCTATTAGAAGCATGACTGTACCCAAGTGCACAAAACAAAGCTCCATAAAGACATGGTTGGATGAGTTTAGTGTGGAAGAACTTGACTGGCCTGCACAGAGTCCTGACCTCAACCCCATCCAACACGTTTGGGATGAACTGGAACGGAGATTGTGACCCAGACCTTTTGTTCCAACATCATCAACAGTGTCTGACCTCACAAATGCTCTACTGCATGAATGGGCAAAAATTCACACAGGAACACTCCAAAATCTTGTGGAAAGCCTTCCCAGAAGAGTGGAAGCTGTTACAGCTGTATTTAGGATGCAATATCATCCCTGCTGGTGTAAAGGTCAGGTGTACCAATACTTTTGTCTCTATAGTGTAGATGTCCAATGTCAACTTACATTTACTGCAGTTATGCATTAGGGCTATCATCTTTTAATAAAATTCAAACTACAACATGTAATGCATTTGTTCAGATTTATTTGCACACAACTCGCATACAGTAGCTTATCATAAAGTACTTTAGTGACAGCAGATTGAAGAATGGGGCGACAGCTTGTGTTAATGCTGTTGTTAACCTGCCACTCTTTCTCCTGCAGTTCATTTGTTACCATGCCCACACTCTTTTTCATGTTCCACCTGCATTTTGCCTCAGCTAGTGACTAAATCAGGTTTGTCCGTGTTTGCCTCTGCAAGTAATACGTTGCTCAGCTAACGCTACAAGGCACCTGTTCACTGGAGTAAAGGCATGTCCTGTAACAAACAGCTAAATCATTTTATGCATGCATACTGTTTAAAAATGCAACAACAATTATAATGGAACATTTCCTTTAACACAGCAAAATTCTCAGTGTTAGTTTTCCAGCATTAAGCAAAAGAGTTAAAATATAGAGTTGGAATGATACTGTTAAAAGTTGATTTAAGGGTGAAGGAGTCAGTTGTGTTAGAGAGTTGGTGTCATTGGGCAGTGCTAGGGACTCACCTTCTACAGAGCTGTGAAACCATGCCTCTCCTAACTTATCCTCGTGGATTTTGCCAAGAAGTAAAAACCGTTAAGATTGGAAGGAAATGCAAACCAGCACCATCTTAGAACTGATTCTCACAGCGTTGATTTAACACAATAAAATTTAGATTTTAGCTGAACTTTAGCAACTAAAACCATGACCTTTCCCACAACTTATAATAATACTAAATTGCCCATAATAATAATTTAAATTCTACAATTTGAATGTTTTACTTACATCAGTCTCATGTGGAAAATATGTCAACTAAGACCTGATGTAAAATCCAGTTTGTGGCTGAAGAGCGTATTTATGGGGCATCCTTGTATCCAGAACATCTAGTTTCCACTTCATCTTTGGCGAGTTCGTGTTGCAGAAGCAGACCTGCTAACTCAGTCACTTTTCAGGACATTCTGTACTAAAGGAATCTCTCATGTTTTGACATTACAGTGAAGGTATCAGATATCACCAGAAGATCACCTCTAGCTTTAGGTTAGATTTTCTATGAGAACGTGATTCCATCTGTCCTTGACTTGTTGGCTCTTTTACAAAAGTCATTAAGCTCAGAATGCGGCAAGATTAATATGAGATAATACACACTGCTACCATAATGGGAATACTTCTGTGTCCTTGTCACTGTTCGATTTTACGATAATCTCTTAGATTAGGATATTGAACATTATGATTATGCATGAGCATATGGACTACTTCCACTTCGAGCTGAGTTTTTGTCTCTGTTTTTTTACTTGTTTGTATCTGGGATCAGAGCCAAGATTCAAGGTGAACGAGAAACACCCTTCATTTCTGTCTATATTGCGTCCCAGCTGTTATTTCACAAGTCTAGGTAGCAAGATGCGTGTTCCATTTTCTCACTTGCTAAGAGCATCAAGGGAGTTTGAGTACACATCTTTGTCATATTTGCACAAAATACCCAATGCTGCCTGTGAATATCACAGACAGGAATGGATTCATATGAAGCATAGGTCCTATTGTGCTCTGCAACTTGAAAATACATTTATTCTGACCAAGGAGTATAGAGACTGGGATCATGTCAGTTTCGAACAGTAACAATGAATAATTAGCTCTTAAATTCTGATGACAGTCAATTTCAGCCCTGAACTGTTAAGAAAACTTTCCACTAGGTTAAGCCAATCTTTTTCTCTTCCTTCCTTATTAATCTGCTCAATCTGCCTGTAAACATGTCATTTTCTCTGCCTCGATCAATGCAGTTCCATTGTCGGCTAAAAAAAAATAACAAAGGTTTTTGCTTATCTGCAATTAGATCTGAATACACATCAGATTTCTGAGAGGTGGCTAAAGTGCTACGGGGCCGTGTGTTTGTGTTCCTCGTAATAGGGCCTACTGAACCCCATGGCAACGCTATTCTCAGCCCTGCTCCTAAAGGGACTGCTGGTTCTGTGGGGACCCCCCTCAGCCAGAGGCATTGTTACCTGTCAACAGGGCCGCTCGACACAGTGGCAGATCTTTGTATACAAGCAAGTAAACAGCAGCGACACAGAGACACACAAGGAGCTACAAGGACAGCAGCTACAAGCAAAGCGGCAGCCACAGAAACAGATACGCAAATACCAACACAATAACAGCTTTTACAGTACCAGTGAAGGCCAAATAAACAAATTTCTGTTGCGGCAGATGAAGGTGAATTATCTCGTAGTTACAGCGCTTGAGCGAGTGTTGTTGGGACGAGCCAGTTATTTTGGTAGATATATATATATATATATATATATATATATATATATATATATATGCGAAATGACATGCAATTTGGCAGACCTGTCATCTGAAATGGTAAAAATGTGCTTTTATCGGGAGAGATGGACCTCTGTGGCTGGTGATGCAATATCAAGGCATTATTTACTCATTGCATCTTTCCTCAGGAGTTGTCTGACTTTGTTTTGCAAAGGTTTAATATTTAAAATGTTATTCTGCCAAAAGATTTTCCTTTTAGCATCAAATATATATACTCCTTGTAAGTTAAAAAGCCCTTGGAAACCTGACTTCAAACCTCAAGTATTTCTCTGTAACACCTTTAGATGTTATTTATTTGCAGTGTATCACTCATATTGAGCAGATTTGATTGACAGTAGTCCTGCAATACAAGCAGATAACCTTTTCTCATTTGACTCAAAGGAATCACAGAGTGATTTCACTGTCCACGTGAAATGCAGTTCATTTATCCTGCCCGCCAGATCCACTCCAAAATTTAACGGGTTCTTCCTTGAACTATGCTACATTCCTTCCACCAAGTTTCATGAAAATTAGGTCAGTAGTTTCTCTGTAACCCTGCTGACAAACAGACAAATCAACAATCCAGACCGAAAACATAACCTCCCTGGTCGAAGTAATAAATACTGGGTACTGTGCACCCTCCGTGCTCCTATGAAAGGAGTCAGCCAGTTATGAAACTGCCTTGTGTAAACTAAATTCAGCGTCTCAGTGGTGAAGGGTTTCCCTCCCTAGCAGGTGCTTTGGCTCTCAAAGTGCATCAGTGTCATTGTTTCCCTTTGAGGAGAGACTTCCAAAGAGCTCTCAAATTATATCGAGGGATGATGTTTCATGTTGACACTGCCCCGAGACCTTGGGTAATGATCATGATGCTAAGTGTAAACCCCGATGGGAATAACAAACTCCCCGTGCTTTAAACAGGGGCTGAATAGAGTTCGTTAGCTTGACAGATGCAGAGAGGACTTGATAAAGAAGGCAGGTCAAAACATCAAAAGGGCCCCCAATCAAATCAGCCCAAGTTGTTTATGTAAAAGAGTGCTCAGGGATGAGGGCTGACCCAAATGAAAAGCGGAGTAAAAACACTGAGGGAGATTGCTAACCTAGTTTGATGACATTAAAAGAAATTTCAGCCAGTCTATACCTGAATTAGTATACAGATACCCGGCTACTTTTGATTTTCGAGTTTCAAGCATCCTACCCTCTCTCACTCCATGCTGTGATTTAATTCATTATGTATGTTTGAATGCCTCTCGTTTTTCTGGAATATGTGAGTGTGATGCATCCATCCATGACCAGCAGCAGTCCATTTTAAGAGTTCCTAGCTTGTTAGGAGTCCTCATGAGCACTCTTCACACTTTCCTGTCTCTGCGAGTGCTCTGTGGACTGTAAAGCTACTTTATAAATCAACTTGTATGAATCATTTTGAAACTCACTTTTCTTTTACTCAATTAAGGAGAAAGCTCACAAAAGGGCAGCACTCTCTCCCCTCTGCTCCACTCCTATCTGTCTCATTTTCTCCTTGTGTCTCCTTTATCTTCCTCCATCCCCTCGCTCATTCTCACCCCTTCATTCCACTTTCCCATTTTCCCCCCTTAACTCCATGTCTCACGTTTGTGTCCCTGTACTCTGCATCCTTACTGTCTCTGTCTCACATGTATCCCCACAGCTCTGAAGGACAGCCGGTTCCAGCTGGTGAATTTCTCTGACAACGAACTGCGGGTGTCTCTGTCCAATGTGTCACTCTCCGATGAGGGACGCTATGTGTGCCAGCTCTACACAGATCCTCCTCAGGAAGCCTACGCAGACATCACTGTCCTGGGTAGGTGTGAGGGTGCATGTGTGAACCTCACACACATATATCACCCATCCCCCTCCACACACACACACACACACTTTTATTGTATTTCGCTCTGTTATAGATGGTGAATATGAAATAATAGTAATCTTTGATCCTGTTATCTTTAGCTACTGAAACAAAATGTCAGCCAATTAGGCTCTTGCGGTGCTCAACAGCATAACGAAAAGGAGCAGATGCTGAAACTGATGGCTCAGACCATGTTGGTTTTGGCAGCTGTGTTGACTCTGTGAATCCTGGTGAATGTTGACTTGGCTGCTCCAAACGATTCCCTATTGAGAGTCAGCTGTGCCACACTTTGATGCTTTGGAGTGAAATTACTCTAGTTAAGCTTTATTATACATGCAGACATCCTGGGGGATTGAAAGGAATTAAAAGCACTTTAAAGTAATTACTCTGGTTGTACAATTGAAACCTAGCTGCAGTATTTCTGAACCAAGGACTGCATTGAAGAGTCCTTGAAATAAACACCCCGCTGACTTTTTGCTTTCAAGTAACTGAAGTTCCACTGAAGTTTGCTGCAATGACTGATGCAAGTGAGAGAGGAAAACCTGTCCTATTATATTTTGCGTATACCCATGTAACAATAGGATGTAATCATGTATACTTACATGACTTCGACAAAGAATTGAGGGCAAAACACACGCTTAAGTAATGCAAAGCTAATGCGTGACTCAGAAGGATTAAATGCATGAATTTCTGGATGTGTCATGACTTCCCGTTATTCACCTATAAGGAATGACAACGTGTTCACTCCCAAAACAACGTATATGGGTGTTGGAGAGTACCAGCCATAGGTCTGCTGGACCTTTGTTGTCATGTCAAGGAACAGCTCAACCTAGGATGAAAATTCAGTCGTTTTTAAAGCTGATGGAAAGTTGGGTGAGGTTTCTTGCAAAACAAAACCAACTTTTGCGAGGTTGTCCCTGTTGTGTCGATGATCTGAATGAAGCCATTTTATGTTCTTAAGGTAGACTCAGTTACTTCATATATTAATTTATGCCAAGACATTAGCTGGAATCCGGTGTCTTAGAAAGTGACACATTTGGTCAGCCTCTCTGAAAGCAGAACAACACCTTTTTCATCAGACTGGTAATAAGATGCAATGTACACATTGTTACATGAGCCAGCGGTCCTTGGTTATGTCTCATTTACAAGCATCAAAAACATCCAGCAGGTGCCAGTTCACAAGTCAGAGGAAAACGGACAGACGCGTTAAAGCTAACAGCAGGACCGCAAGTTACCCGACAAATCACCATTGCTTACAACTTACCTGTATTTGTGTACATGTCATGACAGTAACAAGACAGTGATTGTTGTATTATTCACTTATTTACATAACACCAACCGTTCTGCTTTCAGACAGGCTGATCAAGTCGTCCTGAAACAAATTCAGCTGCGTTCTTCTCATGATGAAGTGTTAACTGATGTCAAAAGTTTGAGTGAGAAACAGGAATTCAAGGATTAGTTACAACACTTGTTTTGTACCCTTATATTAAGTGTTACCACATTTTGTGTGTGTGTGTCTGTCTGTTGCAATGCTGGCGTCCTTCTGACCGCTGCCATCACCGTGGGTCAGTCCCGCCAGGCAGTCCAATCATCGAGAGCCGTGAGGATGTGGTCAGCGAGGGGAACGAGACAGAGCTCACCTGCACAGCCATAGGCAGCAAGCCAGCTGCCTCCATCAGATGGATGAAAGGGGAGGAAGAGCTGACAGGTCTGTGGAATAACAGCCTCCCCCAGTTTGCTTCACATGCTGCAAGCCTGTCCACCTCCCTACAAGTCCTGGTCTCTGGAGGCGCTGCCTTTGTGTAACAAAATGTAGCTCTCCTCTGAAACATTAATGTGCGCTGTACTCATTAAAGTGTGTTTCTGACATGTATAGGAAGTATCACAGTAGATAATCATATCTGGTACATGCAGCTGGAGGAGAGTAGGCCTTCTTTCTCTCTTCTTCTCTGTGTATAATTCCTTGTCCGTACACCTGGACTGCTTGCTCAGTGCTCAGGTACAGCCTGCAGTGGGAGATGCATGTCAGCTCATGTTATGTTTCCTGTACGTTTTTTACAAAACATTTGCCTTAAACGCACCTCTCATTTTGTAATTTTCCTTTCAGAAGTGCTTGTTTAGATTCCAAATCACTTATAAATAATATTTTGCGCGGATATTCAGTTGATGCTGGAGTAATTCCACACGTTTTTAACAACCCTAAATGTTTTTTTCATTTGCTTTAAAGCATCTATACATAGTAAACATGGTTATGAACTCATATCTGCACACTTTATCTTCCTTTCAGTGCCTTCAGATGGCTCCCGACTGTTGGGGGGGGGGCTTGTAATCTGGGGTGGTGAAAATCCTTATTACCTCTCAGTTATGATTAGGGGTCATCAATTATTCATTACATACTTATTGTACAGCAAGGGGGATATTCATTTTAGTCATATCGTATTTACACAGAGTGGATATCTCTGGGCTTGTTGTCAAATTATATATGTATTAGAATGGAGAGGATTCATTTGGCTTGTTGAGAGATGAAATATTTAGACAAGAGTGAATCTGAAGCTAAATGCCATCTGTGCCTCCAGTGTTCCCTACAGGAGTCGAAGTCAATTTCTGTTTATGAGTTGTCAAGTGTTGTGTAGGGGTGGGAGAGACAACAGGATGGCTGGATCAGCGAAATGCCACTGACATGCTGAGCGAGGCTAATCCATAGTGGCAGTGGATACATAAAGAGAGCCAAAGAGTCACGTCCTCCTGTACCCCAGGAAACACAAATCACTACTCATTATGAATGTGCTAAACAATTCATTAACTCCTGCATGTATTGAGATTAAAAGACACACATCACACTGGGTTTTATAGAATCTCTGTGATCATGTTTGTCTTACGCCTGTGTGCAGGCAAGACAGCCGTAATGGCAGGAAAGAAATCTGCCAACTAGTTTAAGCACACTTTCAATTTGGCCGAATTGGTTTTGCAACCATTTATCATGCTGGCAGGTAGGGGACTGATGGGCCCTGGCCTGAGAGAGTCTCAACACACAAGGTGGCAAAACGCTTGTTAGCATAAACGACAGCTGCAATATTATTTAAATGTGAGGAGCCCAGAGCTCTGCTGCTACTGCCGCTTAAGAACAGGAGGAGATCAGACAGACGGATTTAAATTATGCCTTTTAAAATTTGTACGTGATCGAAAGTGCAAGCAGGAGACTCAATCAGAAATTTGAAAAGTTAGTAGACCTTGTGTCTTTAAAAATTCAATTCGAAATTTTTTGTTTTTATTTTGTAAAAAAAAATTCTCCCACATTTTTAAAGATGCACAACCCGCCGCCGTTTGAAATTCAGCTTTGAAACATTGTGAATTATGCCACCAATTAATATTCGGTAAAAAATATATATGGAAATTTCTAAGTAGATCAAATGAAAGCTTGATTCACCTTTTCCCTTTTAAGAGCTTGAGCGCAGTTTTATTCTCGATTCATATTCGACTCAAGGCTCATTCAGTCACTTTTTGCCAGTATCCCACACTCTTCTTCAGTGAATAGTACTTCCTGACATCTGAGCAAGTCCCACTCAGCGAAATGGTAGTGGGATGTGGTCAGAAGCTGGAAAAAAATCCATTCCAAAAAAGCCATTGCTGAATATTTTATGACATTACATAAGCAGCTTTTGCAAAATTAAAATAAACCAGTGAGGTCAGTTGTTTTTATGTAATATTGGTCCAACCTTTTTAAAAAGGTTTAAATGAGTTTAAAAGCCATAATTCATGTTCCAGAGTTATTGAATCATTTAGTAATAGGTTATAAGCCAATTAAAAATAATAAAAAAAAAAACTTTCAGGTTGCCAGGTTGTTGAAAATCCTCCTCCAGCATGAGGGGGATGAATTAAAGAGCTAGCGTGCCAGAGCTTTAGTTCAGATTTTCCACCGAATAAGGCAACCCAAAGGTTGTTCTTATTAATGGTTTATAACATTTTATAGCATTTATTATAAAGCCAATAATTACAGTGTGTAAACTCTCTATAAAGGACGCCTCGTTAATTAAAATATACAAGTCTTGTGGCACAGCTGTCACATGCGCAGAGTAGAATCTATATTATATTAATTGTAGCCTTCTTTACCAGTGGAAATGCTGGGGCTACATTACTGTTGAAGGCATTCAAACAGCTTGATGAGTGGCTGCTTTTCAGTATGTTGGCAGGCAGAAGACTCGGGTTAGAAACTGACTGAAAGAAAATGTCACCCTGAGAGGAGGTTATGCTTGATTGCTCTGGGCTTGATCAGTGGTTGATGCTCACAAGAGCGTTTGATTTGACATCTCTGCTGCAATACTCAAATCTCCTCTGCATTCAAATTCA
The DNA here is from genome assembly GCF_020382885.2 of Scatophagus argus. NCBI lineage: Eukaryota > Metazoa > Chordata > Actinopteri > Scatophagidae > Scatophagus > Scatophagus argus. The sequence continues at coordinate 18,648,086 of NC_058497.1, read as the reverse complement.
AGTCCTTCCATGACCTGATCCACAGTTGTTTTCCTCATCTGGGTTTGGATGACACTGATAATTGACAAGCGTTGGTTGGTCTGTACAATGATAATGGCTCTGTCTGCACGTGTCTGATCTTCAAAACACATCTCAGAACTTTCAGAAGTTTGCCAGCTGTGTAAGAAGAATCATGACAGAAAATAATCGATTTTAGAAGTCGAATTAAGGAGTCGTTTTTCTTTTCTTGACAGCGCTGTGATGAGCACAAGCAATGCTTTTTTTTTCCTGACCTTGGAATGTGTTTTTGCTTGTCCCTTTGGCATTTTGCATGATGGAGAGTTCAGACGACATCATGGGATTTTCATGCTGACAAGGTAGTTGAAGACAGGATCTCTTTGCACAGCAATGTCAGCAGCAGCTCTGTTTTCTGCACAGAATCAGCAGTGATAGCAGCAAACAACATACACTGGAAAGTGTCCACATTGGTATTGCGACTTCACCATTCCATCTGACCATGGTTGCTTTATGCCATTTTTTCCCCCAAGCCATTTGAGTAATGCAGCACTGTGATTAGTATGAGACAATTATTGTGACTAGCTGAGAGGATAATGACTCATCAACACCCCCCATCACACCCCTCCAATTCATACGCCACTTCTCCCAACTCTTTGGAAACGCCCCCATCGACCTTACAAATGTGACCTGGCGCGGTGCTTTAGTCTTTGTGATTGCGCGATGACAATAGAGCTCTTAATGTGAAAAACCTGTCGTTATTTGCCGAGTAACAAGGTGACATTGTTCTATGAGTGTTACCGCTGATCACAGCACTCTAACTAAAGATGGTTGGGATTAACTAATTTGCTTTGCGTCACTTTAATGCTTCCAAAGCCATTTAGAGTGAAGTCAAATCACTCGCATGGAGATTGTGTTTAACAGCTAACAAAGAGAGGGACATGAGATATATTTTTATGCCTTCAGTAAATCATATGTTCTACATCCTGTTATCTCATTTTGGGTTTCAACATATTTAAAGGTCAATTACTGAACTGGTCGCTCATCTCATTAAGTCTGTGACGGAAAAGCAAAATGATCACAATTTGTAAATGAAAGACACTTATTTTTTATGTTTTCTCATCATACTATCACACTTTGTATCCCTGCTGTTAATATCATTATGTTGCCACGATTGCTTACTTGTTCTTCTCCACCAGTCAGTGTGCTTTTCAAGCAGCCTGTTCTCTCACCACAGTTGGCAGTGGTCAAATTTAATGCCCTGAAGTGCACTGACCACTTACCAATCCGAGTACTTTAAATTTTATGTAGGCAGGTCTTGCGTGGGTGGGTGTGTGTTGCATGGGGTTAATATCCGTCAAGAGGCCACATATGTGTGTATTGGTGATCATCAACTATGGAACAACAGTGTTTTGCCCTCCATGAGTCCAGTCGGGCTCCCTTGTGACAAGGCTGAAATGGAAGTGTGCTGCAGGTCAGAGTGGGGCTGTAATTATTTCTTCACTTCATTAAGTGCGAGTAAACCATCACACTCAGCACTGCAGCTAATGCGATGCCCCTGTGGCATTGTAATGCTCTCTAAATGAATGCCCCTCTGACAGCCTAGGGCCTTGTGGGCAGCAGATTACTGCAGGGTTAGCCCCAACAATACTCAGCCCTCAAGCTGCAGAAGCATTCATTATCAGACTTATATGACCCGACTGCTTCTCGTCAGAATCGAAGGCCCAGGGCCCGTTTGAATCCTCTAAAGTCTTCTTCAGGCATCATATCACCAAATCATAAATTAAATGTAAATGCCATTCCAAAGCACTCCACTTTGACAGGTAATGTGCGCTTAATAGCTATGACTATTTGCTCATTATGGTCACTGCAGGTTACTGCTGGTGCAGGATGTGAAATTTGTTTTTGAGCTGTTTAGCTGTTAACTTTTTCCCGCCTCTCATGCTTGTGATGTTTTTCTAGGTGATGCAGCAGTTGAGGAGATGTATGACAGGATGTTTACTGTCACCAGCCGAGTAAGATTTTCTGTCACCAAAGAGGATGATGGAGTGCCAGTGGACTGCATCATTGACCATCCAGCTGCAAAGGACCTCCTGGCTCAAAGACACTTGGAAGTGCTGTGTGAGTGATCTAAAGCTGTACTTATTCGAGCTATAGAACTAGACCACATAGACAGTACTGGAGATTTTCTCTTGCCTGGGCTGTAGCTGGAGGCTTGACTACATGGCATTCGTCTATATCAGATTCAAATGTTCTGGGTAAAATAATACTCATAGTGGTTAGACTGACATGATTTAACCTGTGATTTGTCAGATCATTGTGCGTTTTTTGCACAACTTGACACCGAATACCTCAGCCTGTTCTTATTTAAATCTGCACAGATTTTAATGCAAAGCTTTCAATTTATCATACCAATGACTGATTTCTTATATTCTTATTTGACGGTTCAACAAATGTACCCTAGTTTTGTTCTCTATATAACTTTTGTGCAAGCACTTCATACAAAATAACATCTACTTGTAAAGAGGAGTTTTTACAGCCATAAAAGCATGAAAAACCCTTTAAAATGTCAAGCTTTTGTGGCAGGCAATCCAAGACTTTTGACCAGTACTGTATTTTCCATTCATTTGACTTTTGTGGCTCTAAGGTCATGCTAACTTGGCACTCACCTTGGGGAAACTTGGGAAAAACAACATTTGAAATTTCCACAAATTCAAATGCTTGCAGTTCAGTTCAGTTAAAAGTAAGCACAGAAAGTAGCCACCTGGAATGTCTGCCCCCATTCTCTAACCAAACTAAAATGGAGGTGGCAAGTGCAAAGCTAGTATGACCTACAGAGCCATAATTATGGGAAATACACCAGGTTGAAGTAAGCAATAATTATCCTTTAAAGAGTAACTCCATAAAAGATTTTGAGAGGAGGAAAACATTGCTTCACCGGGGTCTATGAGTTGAAAGGTATCTATTAAACCCAGTGCTGTCTGTTATACTTGTGACTCCACCGAACTGTACGAAGAGTAGACAATGTGTGTGCAAGCTGCATTCAACCAGGTGCAGCTACTTGACTCACAGTGTATCCCCTAACCATCGGATCATAGATGTGCTCTATCTGATATCTACCGTCTTAGCCCTGGTATTCAAGTCTTGCAGCCTATTGGTGCATTGGCCCATGAGATACCGTCACCACAAAGGTGGGGGGGGATAAACCCTTATGTTCTTGTGTCAAATGATGTTTAGGTATTTTTAAAATGGTTCCTTGACTGAAGAGGTACAGTCCGCCTTACACTGTTAAACGTCAAAAAAAGGTTAAGGTAGCCTTTTGTAGTCTGTGTAGAATATTAAGTTTTATCGGGTAGACAACTGTTTTGCCTGACCTTTCAGTGAAAAAGAGAAAGCTTGACTGGAACGGTTTGACATTTTGGTAATCTTTGGCTCACATTGATAAGAGGAAAGAAATCATTTTGCTATAAGGTACTGTAGACTGACTGGATGTCTCCTGAGTATAGAACATAATTGTTTCATCCTGATCTATGTTTAATTTTTGGCGGTTTTGCCTTCTTTTAGAAGTCTGTTTCTCTCAGAGGTTCATTTTAGAGTCCAATAATCATTTAATTTTTGCTTTGAAAATGGCAGTTTTGTCGTCATATCTGACCTTAGAAATACTCTACTACTTTACTTTTCAGATAAACCTGAAGTGAAGATCGTGGTGACATACCCTGAGGGTTTAACTAGAGAGGGTGACAATCTAGATTTGACATGTATCGCAGAAGGAAAACCACAGTGAGTATTCACACAGATGGATGCCCTTCAACACACCTCAAAACACACTGGAATATCTGTTTTGTCTCATACTTTCTACTGTATAACCCTTTTCCAGCAGTCCGAGCACCCCCTTAACCTTTACATTTCATTGTACCATTTAAATGTTACCAGTTGTTAGCATGCTGAATAAAACACATCATTAAACAGGGTCTGCCGATGGCCCTCCTCAGACAATCTCGGATTTGACCTTTATTTCAGATTTCTAGCATGGAGAGACAGCGTCTGAGTGATGTGTGTGGTATTTATGTTCTTCAGTCCCCATCAGATCAACTGGCTGAGAGTAGACGAGGATGTACCACCTCACGCTGTGGTCACCGGGTCTGACCTCTACATCGAGAACCTCAACAAGTCCTACAATGGCACCTATCGCTGCGTGGCGTCCAACGCCGTGGGAGAGGCCTATGACGACTACATCCTCTATGTATATGGTAGGTATTATGCTTCATTGCACTCGATGTTTAAATGCCTCCACCACTCTTTTACACCAGGACTCATTCTGGATTGCTGATATAGTGAGGTTTATAGACTTAACTGCCTAAAGCAGCTTTTGGCAGTCAGGAGATTGTATTGGAACTATAGGGAGTTACTGGAGCATTTGTGCAACAAATAGAATTGCATTTCAAATGTTTATGTACGTACGCCATTATTGAGAGGGACAGGAACTTTAAAACTCAGAAGGTGGCTGCTATAAATCCACAGAGCTCTGAACTTTGGTTTGGGATTTGTGCCACTGTACTATCAATGCATCATGAGTTTTGAGCCATACTGTTGACTTTGGAGTTGTATGTATGGTCCAGAAAGTGAGATTTTACATGGTGGATTTATGTCCTTGAGGCACCAGTTTGCACAGCAGAGCAGAAAGTGAATCAGTTGGATGTTTTCCTGGCCAGGTGTGATGTCCTGATCCATTGTTTGTCCCATTCTATGAAACAGCGTAGCATTTGCTGTCAGGCTTTCCTGAGCCTTACCCACTTTGAAAGGAAAACTCCAGCGTTTTATCATTGCACTCCCATAGCACTGTCAGACTCACAACGAACAGCTGAAAACAATAAAGATCAAAATCAATTCAACAGAACCAGAGGGATTGTCTTTTTTATTCCACACATTTTTTTGTTGCCTACATTACCCATAATGCAATTTCACCTTCTTACAGTTCAGCCAGTGAGTCATGTGTGCTAAGCTAAAAGGGGCTAATGCAGCCTCAAGCTGTGATGGCAAGCAGGCTATAGAGGTCTAGTGAGCTCACTTTGTTCTAACTTCACAACCCCAGATTGTTTTCATTTACAAACTTTTAGTCTTCAGCCCCAACTACCCAACGCTGATGGAGTACCTCTTGTAGTCATGGGCCATCATGGTAGTTTGTACAAGGTTACCCAACCAACTCTCACACAGTATTTACAATCTTTGATCGCTCTGCTCAGTATTCATTTATTGCCCAAACTAGAACAACGACAATGCATCATTTTTTTAGGGCCGAGTACAGAGCAGCCATTTTATTGGGCTGGAGTGTAGAATTAGATGAGAGGACTGCTATGACTCTCATGTGTGTCCTGTAAATATGAAACTACAGCCAGCAGCCAATTGGCTTTGCTTAGCGTAGAGACGGGAAACAGGGGAAACAGCTAGCCTGGCTCTGTAGTCAGGTAATAAAGTCTGCCTACCAACTCCTCTAAAGCTCACATACTAACATATTGTATCTCAAGTTGTATTACCTTTAGACAGTGCCATAGATATTTCCCTTGTTTCCAGACTTTATGCTAAACTAAGCCAGTTGGCTTCTGGCTGTAGCTTCATATTAAATGGACAGATATGAGAGTGGTATCAATCTTATCATCTAACTCTTGGCAAGAAAGACAGTAAAAGTCAGTCTGGCACTAGTGTTCAGCAAAGCATCATGAGATTGTTCACTATAATTACACTTTTGGCTATAAGTTAAAATCAACTTCATATTCACATTTACTTACATCAAAATGGGTGGAGTTTTGCAGCAACCAATGAAGGACAATAGAGAGACCATCTCTCCCAGGACCAGACTTTAAATGCAGCAGGCATTTTGCGCCCCTTGGTTTGAACCCGTCTTCACTGAGGCCTCTGCATTAGTATTTTCTTTCCAACACATGACAATCCTAAATACAACAGCAATAGAACAAAAAGCGAACCCAAATATATAAAATAAATAACATATACATAAAAAAATGAAAATAGACAGACAGGATTACAGATAAGAGGCCATTGTCAGTGAATTCATTTGGCCACAAACACATAATCCCCAAAAGTTTTTCACAAACAACTTGACTATTTAAAAGTGCATTGAGCATATTTGCTCTGAAATCCCTGAAGGGGGGACAGCAGGAGGTAACTGTTTGAAGTTTTGAAAAGGAGGAGGACTTCATCATTTAGAAATCAAGTAACGTGACACCCACGAAGTACACATTCCTCAGACCTTTTTTGGTGGCTCTCAGGAGTGAGGAGGACAAGGGGAAAATAAATTTGCAGCAGGTGCAGCCATTGTTGGTGAGTTTAGCCTTCTCTCCTTGGAGCACTTGCTCCCTGCTGTTTAGAGAAGGATTTTGTATTTTGTTCCCAAGTTTCAATTTGCTACTGCCTGTGTGCCAAGAACATTGACTGCCAGTGACCACCCAGAACTAGGAAGGGTGGATATTCGCTACACACTCTTCACTAATATGTACAAAACATTTAGAAATATTATTATAATGTTAAAGCGGAAGAAAATGGATGGATGGATGGATTATAATGTGATTTATATGTTAAAATTGATGCTTTCAGTTTGAAATCTTGACCCAGTGCTGGGTAAGACTTGGTTGCTTGTAATGCTTTAAACAAGTGTGAGGAATAGTAATGTTTATTGATGTGAGGTCACATTTGGGTTAAGGTTTTCTTGTCCATTAAACTACAGATATTAAAAACGAAAAATATATATGTGAGTTTTTTGAATCATGGTAAATCCATGGTGCATTTACTGACCCTCAGAATGACCCACTCCATTCAAAAATGAGTTTGGCTTATTGTTGCCTCACTCGGATGTTTGACCTTCAGCGTGCAGAATGATGTATGTGGAGAATTTGGCAGTAGAAGGTTGTTTTCACTTTTATCTGCTGAAGAGGGAATGTTTCTCTGTGCTCACCTTCAATCTGGGTTTTAGATGTGCATGTCTGATTTTGTGACACTAGTTTAGAAGCCAGTCATGGTCCAATGTGTACCTGAAACAAGGCGTGATGTGGAAACTTGAAAGCCCCAGTGCTCATATTATGAACACTGGGAATGGACCTTCGAGTGAACTTGGTCCAGGAATAATATTTTCACTCTCCCTTTTTTAATTTAATGAGCAAGAAAAAGTAAATATACTTTAATTTCATCCATCCATTTTCTATACCAGTTATCCATCAGGGTCACGGGGGAGGCTAGAGCCTATCCCAGCTGACTATGGGTGAGAGGTGGGGTGCACCCCGGGCCTTGTCACCAGTCACTCGTAAGGCTCACACACATAAACAGAGAACCACACATGCACACACTTACACATAGGGGCAATGTAGAGTAGCCAATTAACCTAATGTGCATGTTTTTGGGATTGTGGGAGGAAGCCAGTGTGCCTGGAGAAAACTCGTGCAACATGTCTGGTGGAGATCTTTAGGATACGATATATTAATGAATCTCAGCATTTCTCTTGTACTTTACACCACACACTAACAATTTTTCCTGCTGGGCATTAGAAAAGTTAAAATACACATTTCATTCATATCCATTGTGTAGTGTAGTGCTATAATTTGTTCTATTTATATGTGTTATATGTGTTTTTGCATGTTATCCAAACTGCGTGGGCTGATTAAGTTGGCAAATAGCTGATTGTTCTGAGTTAATTGTCCCATGCCCAGAATGGCCCTTGTTTTTTTAATGAATGCACACTTAAGGTAACTTTTACTCACTGCATTACCAAGATTGGTCCACTTTATTTTGTTGATAGTTTCAGCCTTGTGTGAGGAGTCAAACTGTTCAGAGAACAATGAAAACAGCTAAAGCGTTCGTGTCATTATTCGAAACAGTCCAACCCCTAGTTGGTAATACTATGGTCCAAAAGCACATCATTACACCTGATTCATCACACACTGATGCAAATTGTTGATTTGGCCACTGAAACCAACACTTACGTTCGAAGCAGACGTGGGCCCAAAGCAGCAGGATCAGATGAGGAGAGGAACTGAGATGCAGAGTGAAAAGCAAAGCTGCTGTTGAACATTGGCTCATTGTGAATTTTATGGGAGCCAATTGCCAGTTTCAGAATCATGATATTGTTTTGATTATGACTCATTGTGCTTGTCTAGGCCGTGCTGACAGCCATGACCTGTGTGTCAAAAACCAGCAATGTAACATATTTTTCATCTGTCCAGCTGGCAAATGTTAATGGCAGTTGCTGAAAATGTGCATTTGTGAGAATAAATGCATTTGCAATAGTTTTAACGTCAGCACCAATTCGCCGATTGCAGGGCAATAGGATATTAATGGAGGGACAAGGTCTTGAGCAGAGGCGTCAGAAAACCTGTCAGAGTCAGGAGACAGTAAAGGACAAAAGCAGGGAGTGTTGTGGGTGCAGGACTGCTGCAGTGTTTCAATTGGATTTCTACACCTGGAAACTATAAAAACTGAAATTCTTGATTCCTTAATGGTTTAGTGCGGTGATTGTCAACGCGCAGCACATGGGTCCCATCAGGCTTGCAGCATGGGAGTGATCCTGAGAGTATTTTCATTTCATGCTTTCCAACCTCTTCGGCTGCTGTTTTGCAAAGCGCAGTTTGTAGACAGGGTCACATTTCAGATGTCTGTGACTTGTTAACAGCTCCACCAGATCGTGTTTCTTTAATTTATAAATTTTCAAACGGTCCCGTGTCTCACCAAAAATTAACAATTAGAGGAACTTTCCAAAAACTGAAGACAAATTAGCATATCAGAACTTTTTTTTCTCTCTCTTCTTTGCTCTCCAATTAACTAGTTGAGGACCCCTGAGGTTTATCTGCTGTCCCTGCATACATAACTATGAAGTAGTTAAAATCAACTCCACCTCCAGCAGCAACAACACATTATTAATAATCTAAAGATCTCCTACATTATAATCCATCAGTCAGAAGGACCAAACCAGTACTTTGATAGTTTAATAATATTTTTCTGCTAATACTTATGTGCTTAAGTGGGATTTTACATGTCGGGCTTTTATTTGTACTGACGTATTGTCTCTGGAATTGTTGGAGAATCGTGAAGCTTGTCTGTTAGATGCAAGAGGTTTCAGTTGGGTTTATATTCCTGTCTAAGCTGTTGAATTGAGTCTCAAACTGTCATTCCGAGGACAACCTTTAGTTAAATATTTAGTAATCATAATGGACTCTTAGAAAAACTGTGGCCCTTGGAAAAATGTAGTTGGTGAGCCCTGTTTTTTTCCCTGGTTTAATGGATGTTGATGTTCTGAATTTGCAGGAAGAATAGCCACATTTTTTAAGAGTGTCTTATAAACTGGGCTTCAAACAAACTGTATAATCTCACTAATCCAAACCGTTCATTCCAGTTTTCCATCCCTGAAATATTATCAATTGTGTGAAAAACAAAACAACTCCCAGCGCGCAGTTTTTGAAACATTTACAGATTTTCACATCATCTTATGATTTTCAACATTTCTGTAGGCTGGTTGATGTTCACAGAAGCGTGTTTTGTTGCACCATGTGACACGTGCGACTTTGTCAGTGTGACATAGGTTCTCTGTGACTCTCATAACTCTGCCGCCCCATGGTTATTCATCATTGTGCTCTGCCAGGCACATGATGACATCTGCTTGTTCCCAATGGGCCCATAATGATCACTCCCAAACAAAAGGACAACATATGCCAGCAAATAGCTCATTCAACGCAGACTTACTCGAGCTATAGCAACTAAATTCCTAATTGCTGTGTGAAGAAGCTGAGAATTACAGTGCTCCCTCTCATAATGTGTTTTTTAATGAACAAGTTATGAGAATCACGCTTGTTATTCTCAAACACAGATCTTTAAAGTAAAATATTTTAATAATTTAGAGGTTTTCACAAAAATAAAACTCGTTTGCAGGCTTTTCATAACCCATGAATGATGTGTGTGTGTCTACTGCTGTTAATTTCATATATTATTTTCATCATGTTGCACCCATAACCCTTGCATGAATGAATGAAAAATCAGTGTGAGGCAAATGTTCTTTGGTCCACAAACAACTAACCTTTTCTACCAACATTATATTTACAGTCACTTGTTTGTGCCTTTTCCATGACGTCTTTAAGTAGTAACCTCCCATCCATGTATTTTGCCAGTTTCCATTTAACACTGTCTCTCTAGTGTTCAAGCGTTGGAAGCTCTATGACTTCAGCTGGCTTTAATGACACACAGGAGATTGGTTAAAGGTGCTCATAACCATGTATAATTATGTCTGCGACTCCCACTTCTGTTTTCTGGAGGATTTAATACTAGACAAAATGATGTTGTGGTCCATGTGAGAGCTTGTTGTCCCAGACTAATCATGCTTGCTACAGTGGCTTAATTAGTGTGTGTTTCTGCATCACAGATAGGTCTTAGCATGATAGCCTTGTGCTATTTTTGTGTAGCTTTTCAGCAGCATTGCATGACCTCAAACAAATGCACCACTCTCATGCCACCCACTGACTGCAGTGTCTCATTTCTCAGCAAAATTACAATTTTCTTCCCCTTTGAGGGCTTTTTACTGTTTTGTTTTGTAATTGACGAGCTCTCGCTTCAGTTAAAGCCATCACACGCCTGTCAAAAAAAAAAGCACCTTTTGTTTAGCTAACTGCATTCAACAAATAGCTTAATTTTAATGAGCTGTTTTGCTCCTGATAAATATTTGCTTGTGAGTCTTATTGAAAAAGTAAAGCTGAATTGTCCATCAATTCTCTTTCATCCCGCTGCCACCCTGTGCCGGGGCTAGTCCTTCAGGCTCTTCCTATTTCAAAAAGACTAATGACCTTTCACTGCGCGACAGCCTGGACAGGTGTGAGGCCGATGTAAATCCACGTCAAATCAAGTCCTGTTGTGGTGCATGTATTGTATGTGGCTGGTTCGAAAAGGCTGAGAAAGAGGCTTGTCATGCTGTTCTCCACACGAGTGTGTCTGCAGCTGCCTATGAATTGTGCCCCCTGGCTGGAGTGCCATGTGGGAGTGAGTTGGCCAGAGAGAGGCCTTTCTCTCTCAGAGGTTACCTGCACTATAACTCATACTGCCATTTGGCAGGAGAACAATGCTGCCTTTTACTGCTATGGTTTAGCCCACAGTTGACTTTCTGACCTACAAATCGTCCATGGATGAGAAGTCAAAGATTCACAAGCAACTGGAAATTCGGGGTTATAAGGGTTTTGACATAACATAAGCAGACAAGACTCATGAGTCTCCCTGTTCTTATGAAAGTCTGTTGTGAAACTGTCCTTGTGAATCACACTGATTTTATGAAAAAAAAAAAAAAAGTGCAACATAGCGAGGAACATTTTTCAACACGTCAGCTTGTAGCTTCTTTTTTCATAATATGAGCTATAACAACTTCTTTTACAGACATTTCCCCCTGTTTTTGAAAAAAAAAACACCTATATAACATCATGTCAAAGTAAGTTTTAAGCAAGAGAGAAAAAAAAATAGACAAAAGAAGACAAAATCTCTTCCTTGCTGTCGTGCTGACAGGTAGGTTTAAGCAGGCATAGATAAACAATTTCTCCTGCATTGTTTCACTTTATGGTTAAATTTTCTCATATCAAATTCCTCACTGATACAAATGCTCCCTGAAAATATGGCCTCTCCAAAATATACTCATATTTCAGCCCTCATAATGCTGAGCCCAGAGTCATCCAGCCTGGAAATTGCTCATGGAGAATTCTTGTTCGCCTGGATATTATATGTGCCACATCCCATCCCGGCCTTTGTGAAGACCCTCTTCCCTGAATGGCCAATTTCCCTCTTCCAGACACTGACATTTCAGCTATCAGACTGCCTTCGGTCACAGGGAAAGAAATCTAGCCCACCCCCCTCTTCAAATACTGTTAGAGGAGAATCTTTTCCTGATACCCTGATGCCCCCCTACCACCATCAACACCACCTCCGCCATACACTCCATCCCCGGCGGCAACATTATGCTGTCCTTGATGTTTTATCATTAGTTTGGGAGTGTGTGGTCCCCCACTGCTGTCTTTTGATGGAGTGCAGACAGTAAAGGCATGGAGACAGCCAGCCAATTTCCCCTGCTGCGACTCTCCCACAGCAAGGGGTCATGCTATCTTTCCCCTGCACCAGATCCAGGCATATATTCCCCTGATGAGGAAGCTTTCAGCCCTCCTTAGTACCATTGCATACCTGAATTGCCCTCCATTTTGTCTTTCTGATTATTTTGTTTGGGGGTTAGTGACAGGCCTAATCAGTACAGTGTGGGGCGGAGGATGCTGCTCTGGGCTCTGCTGTGCTGCAGCGGGAGACCACCAGAGTGGTTTAATTTGCAGTTTGACTTAATTATTGAGAGAGACTGTGGAAAATAGCAATACCTTTTCATGACTGCCAGACATTATTATTCCCAGTTAATTAAAAACCATATCAAAAAAGAAATACAATAGCTTACTATAATTTAATATGATATAATAATAATGTATAATATATAGAATCCCAGCTCAGTGAAATATTAATGTTATTATCTCTGCCTTTTAGCCACATTATGGGGTGTGGTTTAGTGGATAGTCTGTCATGTCTGTCTGAAGGTCAGTCTGTCCACCACTTTGATCCAGACCGAAGTAAAGAAGTAAGTACAGATGGATAGATCACCATGACAGTTCGTGCAGACATTACGCCCAGATGATATGAGCTAACGATTTTGATGATATCCTCGCTTTTCCACCAGCACCACCTAGAAGTTGACATTTTTGCATTTTTAGTGAAATGTCTATTGACAACTGTTGGAGGGATTGCCATGAAATTTGGTACAGATACTTATGGAGCCCAGAGGATACATTTTAACAACTTTGTCCATCCAGTTAAACATCTCAGTAGCTGCATGATGGCTTAGTACAAAATCTCATATGGACATCTATGGTTCCCAGAGGATCAATCCTAATGACTTTGATACTTTGATGATTCTCCGATTTCCTGTAGTGCCACAATGGGGTTGACTTTTCTGACTCAACATTGGATATGTTGACTAACTATTAGATGAAATTTGTTGCACACACTCATGTCCCCTGCAGGATGAGTTACTTGGGGATCCTTTAACTTTTCATGTAATGCCATCATAGGTCAGTACAAAATTTGTCCAACACTTTGGTTTCAGAGCAAATATCTGCTAAATTAAAGACTTTTCCATCAGGTGATTAGTGATAATTGCAAATATTAGCATGCTAACACACACATGCTAAAGGCTGTTCAACTTGGTGCAAACGTTATTTAAACTTACAAACATGGAGTATTGTTGTTGCCCCATCCTTAAGCTTAAGTTGAATTGACATCTGTATAAAAAAAAAAAAAAAAAAAAAAAAAGTCAAGCATTTTGGATCTTCCTTCAGGCAGTACTGCAGGATCTCTGTGTGAAAACCCCTAATGATAATATGATAAACAATGTGTCTGCTAAACAGCAACATGCTAGCATTGCCATTGTGAGCACGTCCGCCTGCTGACTTTAGCGTTTAGCTCAAAGCATCCCTGTGTGGGCATGGGCTCTTCAAAATTAGCTTACCACACAAGGTAAAACGTGCATGGTATGATTTTTATAGCACAGGTTCTCATCTTCAATGACTTTTATCTGTTTCTTTACTCTTGTCTTCCTTTATTTCTTATACATGTTCTTTATTTATTTATTTTTTTTACTCTTTTCATCTAGATGCTCCCACTACTAGCCCCACACCCACCACCAACCCAGTCAACACGCAAGGTACTGTATGCCCCCACTACTGTCCCTCTCAGCAATGTGTGTGTATGTCTGTGTGTGTGTGTGTATGTGCACGTGGGAGTCTGCATGCACGTGTGATCAGGTGATCAGGGAGAGAAAGAACGAGGGCTTGTACCTAAGGCTAAGAGAGGCCATGGATGGCCAGTTTTAATCAGATAGTGCTGCTGATAGGTGACATTGAGGACAAGCAGTTCTGGGCTGTCAGAGACACCTGTCATAGTCCTTTCCACTCATATGTTTGATCTGAGAAAATGTAGAAACTCTGCTTTGCTGTTCTGCTATCTTATCAGCATCTGCAGCTATATCTCCACTGGCCCATCCATCATATTATAATGCCCTTTACATCTCTCCTACAAATGCCAGTCACATTTCGTCTTTGCAAGGCCGAAAAACATCAATAACTATTTTCTCAAAGACATGAAATAAATGAAAGGCAGTTCATTTTCAGAGTTTATAGCAGAGCAACCTTTTGGCATCTTCTGTACACACTATTTTATACTTTGATTTAGCTATGTTGCAAAAATTTATTTTAATTTTAACCTTTTTTTTTTTTTAAATCGCTATTATTTCAAAAGCACTGCTAAGGCTAGACAGATGGCGAGGCAACCTTGGGAGCTGACATTTGGATATGCCAGAATGTGACATTTCAATACAAAAAAACTATCCTTAAAGAATAGATCGGTTTATCAATGCCTGTTTTAGAGATGCAGCAATTTTGGCCCTTTTGCAATGACCATTATGCAATTGATACGTACATAAACATGTAGTAATAATATTGAGCAAATAAGTTTGAAACTCAGTGCGAGACGGCATCAAAAGCTGCAATATTCTCATTCAGCTGTCAGATAAGGTTCATATGTCCATTTATTTGATCAAACAATTTACTTTTTAATAGCTCACTTATGGACTGTGTATCCAGGCTCAACAGTCACATGATCAATAGTGCATGAGGTCTGCTGAGTTTTATTTTCAAATCTCTGCTCATTATGACAGAGCTCCTCTCCTGTGCATGCCTTAAGTTACTTCCTCAAGTCTGAAACTTCTCCTTCAAACATGTTTTTTGTTTTCTTTTTTCCTCTTTCAAATCAAGTTAGCAGCAACGTGATCATGCTGCATGGATGGACAAAGCCTCACTTCTGCTCACTCACTCCATGTGGGTGTGGCTCAAGTCTAAACAGGAAGTCGCTTTCGCAGGAGTGTGCATTACTCTGCACTTTTTTTCCCTCTCAGCTCTCCTCAGAGTTACACTGATGCAGCCGTCTCCGTGTTTTCTGCTGAAACATTCCAGTAATTTCCGAAAGACAGGCTTGAAAGAGGATTTACCATTATTTATGCAGTACATGCTGGGAGGATGTAATTGAGCTTTCTTGCAGTTCACTACTCTTCTAAATACCCTGTCACAGGGGCAATGGTAAGCTGTCTTGCGGTAGATTGCTTTGCGCTGCCGTAATCAGCATAACAGCACAGTAGAGCATTTTCTTCTTGCCAGTAAGGAAGTATACGGCGCAATTTTTTATTCATTCATTCATTATAGGTGTGAATTGGCATGGCCACTGGCAGCACCAGCTGTGAGTTTCTGTTGTAATCAGGGGCAGCTGAGCTACTATAGTATATGACCATGATTTTAAAGGTTCAGTCAGTATTTTTGGGTGCATATATTTCATTGTTATTGTCATATAAACACACACTGAGTTTGATTTCTTGATCTTTTTTTGTGTGTTGGTAAACTAAAAAATGGTAACTCATTACAGATTTAATGAAGAAAGTGTTTAATAATCTGGTAAAACATATACACCTCGTCTTTTATTACTTCTATGGATGGCTGAGTACTTAAATCTGGTTGCAATTTGAACCTTTTATTGACATTTTTGGTAATTAATGATGTGAATTTAATTATTTAATTAATTTATTTTATTAATTTATGTTTTAGTTGGATCTTGTTTGTATTATATGCTTTTTTGTTCCAGGTTAAGGCAGATGGCTGCCTGCCCAGAGCTCGGGTCTGTTTCAAGGTTCTTCAAAGTAAAATCTAAATGTGCTTTCTCTGGAAAGTGTCATGTTGTGATTCGACGCTATATTAATAAAATTAGCAACTGATGTGGCTGAAGCCAGTGGAGATCCAATAAAATTAACAAGTAAATATATAGTAGATTCAGTTGTTTTGGGTTGATCACATCTTGCCTCTTTTAAATTTCATATTTTGTGCTGTATTTTAATATCCCTACCTAGAAGTAAGTATTTGCACAAGCAATGGGTGCCATGTGGTCACGCTGTGTTGCCTCTGTGGTATGAAAGAAACATGTAAGGGGCTTTCAGAATTGTGTTAACCCACTCTCTGATGTTTTTGGTGGTTCAAGATACAAAAATTTGATTTAATTTCCTAAATTCTATGATTTCACTGGCTAAATCTTCTTCGCTCCATTGTTTTTCCTCTTGCTGCAGCTTCACACACCAAAGCCTCTGTTCAACGCCTAAATAGTTTTGTGCAGTCGGGGTGCAAATGCCACATTAAAGCACAGAAGCTCGAAGCTTGTTTGTCTTCTGTGCAGTTTTGCGTTTAGAAAGTTTCACAAGAGTTAATATTGTCAGGTCTTTCACTTTCTTTAAAGATACAGTGTGTGTGTGTGTGTGTGTGTGTGTGTGTGTGCATACCTCATGGGAGAGATAAGTCACCCTTTCAGAGGAACATTTCTTTCATGTGTTTGAAAGTTTTCAGATCCTGTTTCTCTGCATGTGGTTTTATTGCCTATTTACACTGAAACACAAAGCTTTTAGCAGACGTCTTGTATCAAGAAAAAGTTGACAGACGTTTGTGACCTTCTGTCTCACAGATCCACACCCTTGATTTAGGCATATCACACTAAACACAGCATGTTGCGTGCCGTATGCTAGTCTGAATTATACATTTTCATATGAATGAAACAGAATATTGTCCTCAAGATTGACAGGGAAAAAAAGCACTCCTCAAGTTCTTGTCAGTCGTTAAATTTCTTTTGGGGGACGGGGTAGAATTTACCCAGAATCCCCAGCTCTGATGGAATAAAGGGAGTCTGTGACAATAATGCTCCAGCTCATCGGATGCTCAGAGATGATCCAAGGCAGGGACATCAGATCCTGGCTAAGCCCTTAGTAACACCCCCCCTCCCCCAGCTCACTGGGAGGAGCCAGAGGAAAGGCAAGGAACAAGGAAACAAGGAATTATGTTGTAGACTTGATTAAAAAGTCCCGATGTTTCTGCAGATCTGCAGTTACAAGGTAAAGTGTTGTTTAGCATGCCACAGTTGGACCTCTGTTGAATGGTGTGCAGAAATATAAAAACTCAGGAACTAAACATTTAAAGAGTCTTTGGGGTGTGATGAGTTAAAGGTGGTTTTCTGAGGTCAACAGCCTTCTGCTTTATGGATAGTACAAGCAGTAAATTGACTGCCAGCAAGAGCTTTGCAGGCCAGCATTACACTATTCACGAATCAGAGTCTGGTCTTTATACTGCACCCTTTAGACTTGATAATACTACTAACCGTAATATAGTTTTTTATCGTCTGCTTGGCTAAGCCGTCAGGGATTTGTAGATCCTCATGACTTAACTTGTGGTGCACAGAATACATACATGACTTCAGGGTAATTCTCTCATCTTTGTTTCAACAAACACATGGATGTTTTTTTTTTTTCCAAATGACTAAAATCATGTGATTTAGTGCCAGATGGTATTTTAGGAATCCATTTCTGGCGTGTTTTCATACGAGCTTTGTGTGTTGTTTCCTCCCTCGGTGCTGGTACATGTTAGGTGTTGGCAGGTTTCCACTGCTGTTAAGTCTTGGGATTTAAGCCTTAAACTCCTCGTACACTATTGACTTCAACAAAGACTGTTATGAGTGCATTTAGTATTCAACATAATTAGCCATTAAACATTTAGCAGCGTTGTTTTAACTCTCACATGTATCATTTCTCTTTGAAGTATTTCATTGGAAAAATTAAAGAATCATTTGGAAATGCTAATTAGTTTTTTTCTCACATTTGTTTACTCTGATTCCCAGATGAAATTGTTTTTTTTCTGACCTGCAGGTTTTTTTTCCCCCTATCCTTTAAACAGTTATTAAAGAAAGAAAATATTGTAATGGTCCATTTTAATTGGTCTCCAAGGAATAGGTTAGTAATGCCAGCCCACCCTGAAGTTAAGAGAGTGTTTCACTGCAGTAATATTGTCTTATTTATTTAATTTTATTTTTCATTGAGCAGTTGCAAATGGTTATGAGAGCTCTACTTAGCACATTAGTGTTTGAAGACTGAATGTTATGAACTCACACTGTGTCCTCATTTTCGACTGCTGAGGTGTACTTTTGTGGCAAGTTGCTTCATTCCGCTTTAGGAAGAGAATAGTGATTTGTATTATTTTCTCAACCTTTTCCCTTGCCTTGATCCCTACTTGGGGGCGGGGACACGTTGAAGTGGAAGATGGGCGCAGCCGCCTTTTGTGCAGGGTATTTTGCTGTTCTCAAAAGACAGAATAAACTGCTATCGAGGAGTCCAAGTTTACTGTTACAATTTCCATTCGTTTGCCATTTTGCACCGCAGCACCTCTGTTAAATGTCACAGCTGTATTTGTACATCTTCAAATCATTGTTTGGGTTATTACAAAGGACTCAGGGAATCTATTTAGAGGCCAAGCAGTAGCATTGGAATTCAAGTGAGGCTTTTATTGTGCTCTGTTGATGGTCTGCAGCAACAGCAATACCAAAAATGATTCGGTAGAGATTGCCCATGTGTGCTCATCTCATTATATTCATTTCCTTTTCGAACAGCAACAAATACAAAAGCTGCGGATGTTGGCAGTTCAGTGTTGCAAAAATGGCTATTGATGGTCCTTAAGTTGATTCTGCCACATTGCTCCATTGTCCCGTCACTGTCCAGGAAAGGGTTACTGTGAGAGTCTGTTCAGTGCTAGTGAAGGCTTTGCTCCACCAGTGCAAGAGAGTCATTGTTTCAATTATATCCATGTAATTACATCTATAAATTGTAATGTGCTTGTGTGTGTATGTGTGTGTCTGTGTGTGTATGTGTTGGGGGTCTAGAGCATGTGTGATATGCCTCCTCAGGCAGCAGAAACTGTTGAAAGGAGGGGAAAAAAGGCTGTGGAAACTGAAATCATATTCCATGTAATCAGCCTGGTGACAAGCTTGTAGCTCTGATCTCCACGCTGACAGATGCTCTGTTGCTGACCAGAGCGGCAATTAGTCATTCCAGCACGGAGACGGAAAGGTATGACTGTAAAGCATGTGGTATTGTGGAGTTCAGCAGACCAGATTTCGCCACCGCGCAGACACAGGCATCAGTTGCAAATCCTCTTTATTCCACCATAAATCCCCATGGCTGTGCACACCCTGTCAGGACGCCGGTGTGGACATGTCAACACTCCCCGATCAAGCCGGGAGCAGAGCTGTGTCGGCAGTATGGACACCAGCCACATTACAGACATAATCAAATTCTACTTATTTCAAGTGTGAGGCCACAAAGGTTGCTGTAATAACACTGTCTGTCATTTGGAGGCTTTTTTTCTTGTCAAAGCACCTTGTAGTATTATGAATGCATATATATCGAACATGGATGGCCTTAGGAGATCACACTCCTGATCCTGGAGAGTACTGAAAGACAACATAATCTGCACAGAAAGAGGGAAGAATGATAGTAATGATGATATGAGAAAATCTGTTCTTACTGAGGTTAAAGATCAGGGTCGGATACAGATCAGCACTTCTGGAAATTAGACCACCCTTTTCACTGTGTTCCTCAAATGAAATAAGTGCACAAAATAACATGAACACCTGATACAAAATTGCAAAAGTCCATGGCGGTATTGATTCAAGATTGTGCTGTTGATGCTGGGATCACATGCCTAATGTTCCTGTTATTTTGTCCACGTTGTGAGCAAAAAAAAAAATGTCTCTGAACATAAAAGGGATACTTCAGCAATTTATGGTCCATAAAAATGAGAGACTCACAGGTGACAGATTTAGGAGTGGCTCAGTACAAAAAGCGTGTCGTTGTCTTCCTGTTCACGATAGCGAACAGCAACTGGTCACAGTGTCAGTGAGTGAACGAGAGGAAGCTTCCATAGGCAACTTATATAAATAAATATAGACGTTTAAAACTAAAGATTTTTGCTAAAATATTCTTATCTCAACATCCGCTTTTCTCCCAAGCCACATTACTTGACCTTCTTCAATGCCTGGAGTTTGCTCTGCTATCTAGAGGAGGATTGTTGCTATCGCGTATCGGTGTGGAATTTTAGTCATGTGACAAATAACAAATATAGCCAAAATTTAAGCTTTATAGGCTGACATATTAGTCCCCGAATCTGTACTCTGAGTTCATAATAAATGTTTTCTTTTTGGGTTATTTTACATAGTGACCACAGAATACATTCTTTGTAACAGCTCATTACTAGTAATACTATAGACAATAGATGTCGGTGTCTCACTGCATTCTATCATGTACCTCATAATCTCCTTACAATATAATAAGGGCTGCAGCAACACCATAAAATAAATAAAAATAAGCACAACATTGATATTTATTGAACTGACAACAGGAAAACCAGCATTCAGCCGTGTACTTAATGTAGGCAACATGATATGCAGCCAACCATAACTGTTGATACTGTAGGTGTTTAGGGATTTTGAGTTTCTCTTTGACATTTTTGTGATAGAGTCTCGATGCTTACTCTGGGCGAATTTTTCCACCTGTTAAATAAAGCTCCCTCGCTGTGCAGAGGCGGCCGAGACCCTGCATGTTTCCTTGTGGATGTGTCAAGCGGGAGACAGCAGGGAGCAAGGTGAGGGCAGGAAGGTATGGGAGGTGAGGGAGGGAGGGGAGGAAGGGAAGACAGGACTGTGCACAGGCCATTTAGTGGGTGAATGTTCATTAGCATGGAGCATGGGCTCGTTCCCTCTCCTCGGGGGAATGAGCTGTGCTATCTGACATCCCCGATACAGTAAACAAACTGCGCCTTGCACATCCCTGCTTCACACACACTGACGCACAGCACCAGCTTGCTTGACGAAGACGGGTCCATTTTAAGAAAGCGTTCAGCTGAAACAAAACTATTCTAATTAATTGGTTTCATTGCAGTTCGTCTTCCAAGATGTCCTTGTGCTAAATGAACGCAACCTGAGGGAGATGGTGTTGTTTTTAGGTTGAGACCCCCTCAACTTGACTTATTACACCCTCACAGTGTTGAGAAATTCTGCACCCTCCGCTCATCTTTTATCAAAATCGTTCAAGTTCAGAGCATGACTAGTGAGATTGATGGAAAATTGAGCTGCTCTCTCATGCAGCAAAGAACAGTGCAGCCATTCCCTCGCCTGCCACTCCTCCATCAGTCCAAATGTGCCCAGATATAGACTATTGATAAACGCCTCTGAACTATTCTGAGACTGGAAATTTAAAGGCTTCAGATTTTGCCTTGTTCTTCTGTGGTGCACGGATAAATCTGGCTAAATGCTAGACAGCGATACTCTCTGACACCTGAGGCAGCCACGTATTTCTCTGTATGGGGACTCGGGTGCCAATTTATCTCCAGACTTGTGTCTATTTCTGATGATTGAGTTCTGTAACTTCCAGAAATGGCCTCTTAAATCACAATGTATTTTACAGTGTGTGAACTCTTGGTGAAATTGCAGACAGCGTCTACTGTTTCATGGTGAAATAACTGTCTTAAAACATTTTTCAACATTGCTCACTCAAGGGGCTAAGGCAGCCATTTCAACTCTATGAAACCCTGAAAACGCTCATATAACGAGTTGGGTTCGGCAGTATAACATCATAAATGTATGGCTTACAACTCAGAGAGACATCAGACTTTATTTTAAACATGTTCAGGTGATAGGTTTGTTTTTTTTCACTCTTTTGCCAAGCGTTAGATGACAAGATTGATTATACTCTTAATATCTATCGGTAGCCAATTAGCGTAGCTTAGCACAAAGACTGGAAACATGGAAGTCAGAGCACCTGGCCAATAAATAGTCTGGCACATGAAATAATCCCTGTCAAATCTCAACGTGTCAGTGTGTTAAGGTGCTAGTAGTGGGAATTTTTGCTGGCTTAAGATAGAGCCAGCCAAGCTGTTACCCCGTTTCTGGTCTTTATGCTAAACTAAGCTAACAGACAGCAACATGATAATGGTACTGATCTTCTCATTTAATTGGAGGAACTAAAGCCAATACGTTCAAAAATATTATACTGTTCCCTTAAAAATAATATGAAAAGATATTTTGTGGATTTAAATTTAATTTTGTAGATTTAAATAGATTTTGAATTTGAAGTGTGTCATGGACCATGGGACCACAACACTGTCCATAAAGCTGGAAAGGAAAGCAGAGATCTGAGCAAGTTACAAATTTTAGTAAGTAAGAAGTTTCAGTATTGTAAAGCTGAATTACTGGCAGTGGCTTTGTCAGTAAGTAAGAACTACATGATTTGAAAGCTTATTTATGGGATTTTTAATTGCAAACTGAGAACTATTTACATTTACTGTCCTACGTGGACCACACTGTGCATTGGTATCATCTCATTTTCAGTGGTAAACAACATAAGTTGGCATTTTTCTCTCCAACATTTTCAAGTGTTTCCTCTGCGGTTGGGTCATGCTAAAATGTTTTGAGAAAGAAAAACAAGCAAACAATTCAGTTTATTTTGGGAGCCTAATGATTTAATGGCCATAGCTCCCATTGTGGTCAGTGTCTGGCTGAAGGTATTAGCTTTCTGACTGGCTGATAGGGTTTACTGATCATGACATTATTTACGGTTATTGTCCTGTTTTCAGACTCCAGGGCTGGCGAGGGGGCACCTCAGAAAATTGACCATGCTGTCATCGGAGGAGTGGTTGCTGTGGTCATGTTTGCCATCCTCTGTGCACTCATTGTTCTTGGTCGATACTTTGCCAGACACAAAGGTAAAGCACCGGCAATCACACTTTATCATGAACACGTCTTAGAGTTCAAGTGTTTTTTGTTGCAAGTTGAGTGCAATTGAAGTGTACAAGAGGATGAGGGGGAGGTGTGCAGCTAATTTGTCTGTACTTTTTTTTTTTTTTCTCTGTAGGAACTTACTTCACACATGAAGCCAAAGGGGCGGACGACGCGGCCGACGCCGACACGGCCATCATCAATGCGGAGGGGGGACACAACAACACAGATGAGAAGAAGGAGTACTATATCTAAAGTAGACGGGCCAGGAGAGACGGGTGGGAATGCTGGTGGTGGTGGTGGTGGTGGTGGTGCTGTCGTCGGAGCATTATGTTTAACTTCGATTGGTTACGAGAAGGCTTGGGGGTGGGGAGGGGAGGGCGGGATTTAAAGACGGCGAGAAGAAAGTGGAAAGTAGGACTGGCATGGCCAAGTGGTAAGAAGAGGCGTTGCTGAGTCTCCTATCCGACCCTTCCTGGACTGCTGGGGCCTATTCTGTACAGTTCAATTATTTTACAGACAATTTTGTGCCTTGTTCTATTTCTTTTGTTTATTTTGTTGTTGTTTTTTTCCCCCTTTCACATTCTTGATGGATTGAATTTTTTCTTTTTTTTTCCATGTATTCCACCTGATCCTTTGTTGCTTTTCGCTTTCAGAGGAGATTAAATAGGCCTGGTATTTGTCTATGTGTGCTGCAGCTACCTTTTAGCTCATGTACCCAGATCTGAGGAGCCAGCTCATCCACTTCACACTTCTTTTTATTTTTTATTTTTTTGAGTAATCTCCAGAGTTCAGTGACTGGAACACAGTGTCAACACATTTCTCCCTCCTGGGTCAAAGTCCAACATCTCCCCCGACACATGCAGGTCTGATTCGTTTCAACATATTTCAGCAAAGATTTCACTCACCCCTTACAAGGTCAGGTTTTTGGTGTTGATTACTGATGTAACAGTTGTGATTAATCATGCTCATCATAGAATGTATTTGTTCCTGACAGTGAAGTTGGAGTCAAGTATCATTTCACACCGAACTTCCAAGTGCAACTGGTCCTTTGTTGGTGTCAAGAAAACAGCTGGCGATTAGTAGATGTGAGGTCAGTTTAGTGTTTGATTAGGGTATTGTGGAGTCCAGTCTAAGACATCCCGACAACCGTATTGTGTCATGATATACAGTTAAAAATCAGAGCTACTTATTCTTTTTTTCACAAAGTGTATCATGGTTTTCTGCTGATTGAGAGGACAACAATAGCAGATAACATGTCCATCATCTGCTTTCTTTCATTTTTGATTGTCATCAGCTGAGTATTTGGTTCTGGGAAAAAAAAAATCATAAAGGAATAGTTTGACATTTTAGGAAATACACCTACCTGGTTTCTTGGCCAGCGTAAGGCACTCTCATGTCTCTATGTTAAATATGAAGCTTCACATTCAGCATGCAGACATGAGAGCAGTATTTAACTCACAGCAAAAAGGCAAATAGGTATGTTTGCAAAAAATGTCAAACTACTCTTTTAAAAACATTGTCTGTATCTCAAATGATTTTAATAACTTTATCTTTATTTATCTTATCTTTACAACTTTATTTAACTTTAATCTTCAATGGATGACTGGACCAAAAACACGAAAGAAAACGTTGCTCTAATAATCACAGAGCCAAAAGGACAGAAAAACTTCCTGTCTACTGGTTTTAAGGTCACACTTTGCTTTCAGGGTATAAATCTGGTAAAGCAACTGGTCCTGCTGCATTGATCGTTCAGTTTTATTAAAATGTATTCTTTGTTAGATATTGAAACTACCTGCTGTGTGTGCTGTTGGTTTAAACATGAAATTATTCACATTTTCATGCCACCCACATGGTCAATCCTCGACCAGATAATTCTCAAAGTGTGCATATGTACAGTGAATATTACCTGTATACTGCAAACCCTGAAAGTCCACTGTGCTGAGTGCTCCTTTCTAATTAATACATTTTTTCAGTATTACAGAAAATACAATATATTTACCATTTACTGGAAATCTTCCTTGGACACTGGTTTATTTTATTTTCCAAGGTTTTTATTCTTTAACACTTTGAAAGGAAAAGTTTCAAGGTATGTCCGTGTGAATACCCACAGCAAGTGAAAAATACATTTTCATTGCTTATTTCCTGGCTTAGAAACCCTTTCTACTTTTTTGCCCTTGCCCATACATGAGTAAAAAGACATTCAGTCACTGCAAACATGAATCAGTTATATTTCCTTCCCGTCTGTAAAGACATTTTACCTTTGGGCTGTCTTTGATAACTTGTAAGGCCGAGAGCCCTTACAAGTTATCAAAGACTTGCTTGGAGCTTTAGACTTGGTTAAGGAAAGATCGTTTTCTTGCCATCGTACCACAGCCTCAAACCTTCACAGAGGAGCCGTCCACTGTTACAAATTTGTTTTTTTTTTTGTTTTTTGTTTTGTTTTTTCTCACCAACACAAATCAGAAGACCCTAAGCTTGCAGACAGAGATGCAGTTGTGCACGCCATGTATGCTTCACGCCTCTCACTCTGTCATGGCTAGAAGAGTAAAAACCTCGGTAATTAGCGAGTGATTTCATCGTATTGCCTGAATAAAAAGAAAAAAAAAATCTGTACATGTATTATGAAAAAGGATAACCACTGCCTTAAACCCACCTCTTGATACTTATCATTATAAAGGAAGACTGAAGGACTTAATTTAGTGCCTTCTTTGATTTTGAGGCATATGGTTAGTATCGTACACTATCCTCATGTACACTCTTAAAGTAGATCTTGTATATCTGTCCTTTCTAACTTACAGGGCCAATACTGATACACATTGTCTGTATTCACACACCATAGACTTGCATCACAGTTATGACCTGGAGCATAAAAAAGAAGAATTTTGATGCTTAAAAGAAAAATGTATTTCTTTGTTTACCAGGGTGGTGTGGCAGCTTCCACTGACTAGAATGTCGTACGCCAGGATGTAGTATTTATTGTCTTAATTATTGATTGCGAAACAATTTCAATTTGGTCCGAGTTATTTTCTCTGCTTCACATTTGTTATTTATTCGGATATCTTCAAGGACAAGGCTCAGTAGTATTATCAGAGAGGAACGCAGTAGTAAAAGCTGTAGTAAGCCACAATAAAAGTACATTTTCTGGATTTTAGAGTTTTGGTGTCATGGAAACAGTTAAGTGCATGACAATTTCTATTTTGAGGTTTGATATTTGTCTAAAATGGTTAAAAAGTGCTTTTAATCAAGGCAAACATAAAAAGATTGTCGGAGGCATCGTTCTAGTACAATTTCCGATTTGTTTTAAATACTTGATATTTAGTATGTTTTCACTCTCTCAGGTTCATGAGTGTTAATAGTTGTGTTTTTTTGCATCTCAGGTAGAATGCAAAGTTAAGGCCCCAAGTATATACTGTAGTACCACAGTTATTCAAGAAGTGAAGAAATCACAAGATGTACATGTTTTTTCTCATTTGTACATGTTTATGTGTTCTTAATATGGTGCACTGTTACAGTAAACGTTGAATATTATTTTGCATAGACCTAGTTCACAAAGAAAGAAAGAAAGACAACTAGATTTGTTAAGCAGACGAAAAATATGTACAGTCAATGTCAACAAAATCACAATGATGTTCATGAAACTTCTTCTTCTTCTTCTTCTTCTTCTTCTTCTTCTTCTTCTCCTCCTCCTTCTTCCTCCTCCACCGTAACACTTTGCTTAAACAGTATTGTTTATTTAGTAATTATAGGATGTGACCACAGACAGTCAGTCAAGCAAGCATCTGTTCGCATTCAGTCAATTCATGCATACATTTTCACAGATGAAAAGCTGGTGTATTTACTGTGATATGAAGTTTTATGAATGATCTGTAACATGTCTATTTGGATGAAATTCATATTTAACCTGGGGAGGGAGGAAGAGAGGGGGGGGGGGGGGGGATTTGGTTGTTTTATCTGCCCGAAATGGTTGCTTTTGTTTTTGAATCTTAAATTTCTCTCTGTACCCAGGTGACATTTTTCTTTTGTGTAGTGAAGAGGATGTTTCTCATATGACCATGCATATTTTGTATTGGTTCACACCAACATTTTTACAAAAGAAAAAAAAAAATCAGAAGAGTACTTGTCTTAATAAAAAGATATCAATGTTTAAAGTGCTGTGCTGTTGTGATTCGATCAAAAAAAAAAAAAAAATGAAGAACCCCCCCCCCAACATGGCTTCACTTTGTAGTCCTGTCCTGCAAGGAGACGCAGGCGGCGAAATTTATTAACTTGTATTTGTTGTCATATTCACTCCGCCTGTTCAACGTGCTGAATACATTAGCTGGATTGAACGTGTTCACTTCATCCTGAGCTGCTGATACTTGTCAAACTCCTTAAGAAGAAACATCTTGAGGGGGGAAAAAAAAAATACTGTATCCACGTAGATCCAGTGTGGGTGAGTCGCAGCAGCAGTCTGAGCTCCCATCAGTGACTGATACTTGTGCCGTGGTAGAGGCAAGAAACGTGAGAAACAACACAATGACTGACACTGATGGGCTCAGAGGCCCTTTTTAAGGTTTCCAGCTGAACACGTGAATGTTGATGATTTGACAAATTGACAGGCATTTTGAGGAACAAGAGCTGCTTCATAACCATCAGCTATTCTGTCATCATAATTCTGTCAGTGCTGCCATTTTCCATTACTTTAAGTGATCCATCCAAGGTAAAGGTCAATAACATTATTCAAACTTTAATGGGAGTAGTTTAACCCTAGAAACCAGCCACTTTTCTTTCTTTCCCTTACTCATAAAATCATTGAAATGTAATGTTTCCCACAAGGAATCTTAAATACCTGCCTACTGATATTTTTTTAACTTCATAAATTCTGAGAAAGTACAAATTTTTTTAGGTTAAACTCTTTAAATGAATCCATTCATCCATCCATTTTCTATACCGCTTATCTGTCAGGGTCACGGGTCAATTGCAGGGCCAACACACAAAGACAGACAACCACACACTCTCACACTCAGACCTAGGGGCAATGCAGGTTAGCCAATTAACCTAATGTGCATGTTTTGGTGTTTGGTATTGTGGGAGGAAGCCAGAGTACCCAGAGAAAACCCACACAGGCACAGGGAGAACATGCAAACTCCACATAGAAGGGCCCAGACCGGGATTCGAACCTGGAACCCTCTTGCTATGAGGCGACAGTGCTAATCACTGCACCACCTCACTTAAAGCAGGTGCAAGCATTTGGTGTTCGACTGTACCTCCTGTCAGTGCTTTGTGAGTTCATGAATGTAGAACGGTGATGTTTCAGTTAGATGCTACTAATCCCATTTAAATGTTCAGTTTTAATTTGGAATGACATGTTTAAGTGTAATTAGCACAATGGGGAAATTGAGAGTGAACGAATGTCTGAGCATGGCTTGTTTAGTTGGCTAATTGATTGATTGAGATTGATGGCATGTAGCACTTGGCTTGGCTGAGGTATAATTAAATGATGTGGGAATAAATAGTGAGTGAACAAAGGCAAATGCAACAGGCTCTGTCTGCACACTTATCTCCATCTATGTCACTCCTGTTTAGCACAATCACTAAAGGACTTGCATAATTCTTTTTTACTTATTTATTGGCAGATTTACTTGTTAACAAGAGAACAAATCCCCCTAGTACGGTGCTTTTAAATCACATTTTAAAGCTCAAGGGCTTTTTTCTTATTTGCTCCATCAGAAAATTTAGACAATTTTACATACAAGATAAAAAAAAATAAGCTTCTACCTAAAATTAAAAATGCATGATGACTGCTCACAGAGAAATAGTTGATACAGTGTTTCACAATCATTTTGGCTCACTTTCTGCAACAGAATTTCAATTTGGAAAAAAAAAAAAAAATAAGAAAAAATTGTACTTTGGTCCCATAGCAAACAAAATGAAAACATCTTTATCACACCAGCTGACACACGATGCAGCACATCAAAACATTGTATATGTTTATCACTGAATATTAATCATTGCATTTTAAAAAGCTGTCAGCAAATACTACTGTCAAATGAAAGGGCACACTATTGGGAACATTAATCAGATTTACCATACATATACATGTAGCCTATTTATGTGTATGTATATATATATATCTGGACGTACATATTGATAGAAATGCACATACTGTATACAGTATTTACTGGCAGGATGTACGGATTTCAAAAGCACTTCAAATTCAGTTTCCTTCAGATGAAAGAAAGGCCTTCCTTTTTGAATCTAATACTCGTATTCACGACTGTATTGAGATATTTTACAACATTATGAGAGCATTTCAGCTGTGTATATGGGGAAACTTCTCGAGCTTTTCAGTAGTTTTCATGAGGCTGCTTCAGTTATGCATGTGAGTTTATAATATTTCAGCATGAGAGTGTTTCACTTTTGTATGTGAAAGCATGTCACTAGTATAAGTGTGTTTTGTTGGTTCCAGTATAATACGGGGTTTGGTTTCATGTGCGTTTGTGAGAGGCAAAGTACTTACATATTATGAGTAATTCTGACCAAGTCATGTCCCTAATTTGCACTTTGTACTTCTACCACAAGCTGAGTATATCAATCATTGAATTCATTGCCCATAATAATAATAACTATAATAATAACAACAACAATTTAACCTTTTTGCCATTTATTTATTACCTTTAGCTAATTTCAACCATTTGTCCAACGTAGACCTGTTTTCCCTTTCAGCTGCAGAAATAAAAACCACAGGAGGTTAGCTAGTTAGAAGGCAATAATGTAGAGATTTTATTTACATAATGCATGTATCCTACTGTAAATATAAACAATGCCGTCTAGTGTACAGTATGAATTTTACACTACAGTAAGTCCTGCATACAGAGCAAAACAATGACTGTGACTGTATTTCACTGCATCAGATCTAAGCCTCTGTTCTGTATTCAGGTCACCTCAGACCACTTTCCATCAGCCATGCAAAATACAGCAAGCTAGCCGTCACAGTGACGCTGGGGAGCGTGCAACGTTGCAGTAAACCACAGTTTACGCTAATTTAACAGCCAAAGCATTGCAAAAAAATTGTCAAAGATTAAACAAAATCAATCACAATTATTTTCCTTGTTTTATTTCTTTTATTTACTGCCACACATTTATGTTGTAATGATGCACAACTGGGGGGAGTAAAATCAGGATAAATGCTGTTTGCACTCGGTAAAGCATGCAAAACATATCCTAATGCGAGGAAACTGACTGAGCACATGCAGCAATTTAAAGGTAAGATTTTAGCAAGCCAGTGTTAAGTTCTACACCATGTCAAAACCGAACCAAAACAGCTATAAAACACTGTAAGAGAAGCTGGGTTTAAAAGAAAAAAAAAAGAAAACGGAAAACTAATCCCAATCTGACAAACTCAAACCATGCAGAGTTAAAGAGAAAACATCATCTGACTTCTTTTGGATCTTCAAAGTGTTGGGGGGGTGGGGGGTGGGAAATGCCAAGTCATTTTCCATGAAACAGTTGAGCTAGCGGTTTCAAACAATGATGAAGGACAAGCACCTGAAGCCTGTGATAACCACAACACAATTATCTCCGACTGCTACAGTATGACCCAGAGAAATCTGCATTAATTAAAGCACACACACCCAGCCTGTTAATCCTGTATGAAAGTGTCAGGGAAAAGAGATGTGTGTTTGTGAGGTGATTAACTCCAAACCGAAAGATGCTGTGAACAGCACTATAGGCTCTAATGTCAGTGATGTTGCTGCTTGATGTTTAATACTTAATCAGAGATTGATGTTTACCAGAAGGAGGAAATGTGCTCAAAATTGATGTGGAAGTTTTAGGTGTGATTAATTAGAAAAAGCGATGAAAAACTAGGTTTATCTTATTCCTCTACCCAAAACAAAAAAAAAGGTTAAGTGTTTCAGACAGGAAATCTGTAATTATCTGCTGAGCCGAAGCTTCAAGCAGCATCCTCTGAAGTTTCCTCAACTAAATCTCAAGGTGACTCCTTTCTGCAGAGGCAAAAGGAAAGTTTTCTTTTGCCAAATTTATATTGAAGTTCCTCTTCATACCAGCCAGATACAAAGCAAACTTCCCCCCGTCCTCTCTTCTGTTATCTTTCATTCTGCTACTGTTATCTCTCTATCATATTTAGCATTGTTGATACATGATTAATTTTCATTTAAAGTCGATTTTTAATTTGAAACACTTAGATAGCTGTTCATGATTATCTTTTCAAGATAGCTGTAAAAATGCCATCATTTGGCATTGTTGCACTAAAAGTTTATGTAGTCATCCAGCTTCCTTTCTGATACACCGCAGCACCTCCATGGATGTTTTCTCACTTATGTTTTTGTGTGGTGTGTGTTGTCTTCTGCATATGAAAGTGTTCTATTTTTGTGGAAAAGTCTGTTACAGTCTTTAAAAATGTCTGTACACAGCCTTGAAGTCAAAGGGAGCCTCAGTGAGACGGTGAGTTGCAAGCAGGAACATTGCCACCTCAATAATTTATCACTCTGAGTCTATTTTCACTTATTAAATTAATCAGTTAGGTAATTAAAAGTTACATGTTTTAATTAAATTGGCATTGAATTCAAACACAAGGAAAAAAGGCATCATGGGATGAAGTTCATCAGCTTGAAGGAGCTTGAACTTAATTTCAATTCCATTTTGGAAGATGTGGATAAGTTAAAAAAAAATTATCTCCTTCATGCTTTGTAACCATTACAGTCAGTCTGTTTTGAAATAAGAGTTAGAGATAGTAACACAATGCACTGCCTTAGGTAGACAGAGAGCAGTGACTGAAGAAACAGTCAGTTGATTAAAAGAAAAGGATTTAAGGCTCTCAGCCAAACTGTATTATAGATACAAAAGCTGTAAAACTGTATAACAATTTTCACAGATTTTATAAAGGATAAAACCCAAAAAACAAACACTTAAATAGGCCACTCTGTTTGGTCAAGAGTACATTACAAAAGCATCTGCAAACAAAATGTTTGGCTCGTTTTCAAGGTTATATAACCACTGTTCCTCATAGTACATTAGTCCACATGATCAAATGTTAGACTTTACCAGTAGTCTCACCATGTTAACATTATTAGGCTAATAGGTAGTCAGCATCTAGCTTATTAGTTTTACATAGTGAGCATGTAGTAGGTGGTAGTGAAATGAACACAAGTACTGTTTATTAGTTTGACTTATTTCATTTACTTTATTGTACCGAGCAAACAAAGACGCATTCGAAACATCCATTCTGAGGAAAAGTTGCACTGCAGGCAGATGTGAAGCTCATCTAATAAGTTAAGCTACGAAAATGTAGTTAAATTAGTTTTCATTTCCGCCAGCTGTTGTGGATGCAGGAAAGGCTGGCCAAGTTTAACAGGCTTACATTGTCATGTTTCTTTTCAAATGCATCACAAATAAATAAGCAATGAAAAGAAAGGGGAGTGAAAGAGTGTTTTGCTGCCTTTTCATTATTACTACAAGTAGCTAAAGTTAGCTAGCCACAGAATGGAGAAAACAAATGTTACTGAATGTATGAGTTGGCATCGTCAATCAATCAACACACTTTACACTTTACAACATATGTATGTAAAACCTTAATTTCATGTCTTTCATATTGATTGATAGTGTAAATTAAATACACTAAATATATGTTTTAAAGGTAGTTTAAGCACATGAAATCTAGTTTCCACTTCAGTCAGCCTTCTTTCAGCCTTCTAGATTCAAGATTTAACTTTTGTCTTATTTATGTGATATAATAAACTCAGTTTGGAGCATCAAAATTGTTTCTTCGAATCCATGTAACGCCGGAAAAAGGAAAGAAATAAGGTTTAGCTAGCATCTATTTCACCAGCCAGCCTTAATAAGGTTGAGTGCAGTCACTGTAGTTTGGTTTTACTTTTCATGTTGTGTTTCTTGTCAGAAATGACACACTTATTTGGTATGATGTAACAATAATTATTTTGATGGTAAAATGTCTTAAGTCTAGTTACTGTGTTTTGGCTTTATAAACCAGCACAGATTAAAAAAAACTGGATTAGAAGGTTTGCAGAAAACATACAGAGAACTGTTTGGTATTCATTTCAATTGTTCAGCTGTGCAAAGGATTCAGATTTTTCTTGGTAAAACAACGCTGAGCAGAGCTGTTAGTTTGTCTGTGTGGTCATCTCTCCACATCTACTCTGCGTTTACTTTCACACAACAGTTCAGACTGTACACAGACTGAGTGTAAAGAAACCGCAACCAGACGAGGAAAGCCATCATCTAAAGTATAATTCTTGTGCTATCACTGGGTATTCATTTTAAGACATGAAAGTCTGAGCCTGAGATGTAGTAAGTACCCAGTGTTAGCGTACTCTTACCATGTCATTGTGATGTGAACAAAGGAAAACTGAGCTACTGAAACAAGAAAAATGTGTACAGAAAAGAACAAAAGAGACAAGTTAATGGAAACAAGATGGAACACACTTTTTCTACAATGGTTAATTAATGTTGGGGAACAGTAGTAGTACCAAGAATATTGTGTTATTCATAGAATTTTATTTTAGGCCTTGAGTGATTATAACAAACGTGAAGATGAACAACCTTTTCCAATTATGTTGATAATTACCTTTAAACACATCATTAGGTCCTTCCTGCTCCACATGTTAAAGGCTTGTTTTGCTCAGTCTATATAAAAGAAAATAAAAATAACAATTTTGCTGCATTTATGCATGAAGTTGATCGATGTCTGTATTATTTACCTCTAATTAATAGCAAAAGAGTTTCGTTATTGAAGCTCAGTGAGCCGTCGATGCACTTCTATTAGAGCATTAATTCATCAGATGATTTTTGGAATACAAGCACATTACGAACTTTATTTTTATTTTTCAAATTACGAGGAAAGCATGCAACATAAACAGAGAGGGGAGGTAATGCAATTAGTTAACGTTTAACCATATGACCTAATACATGTGCAAGTGGTTGCTGAGACACCTTAAAAAAAAGATTTTATTTCAAAGACAACATTTCCACCTCCACCCTGAGGCATATTTGATTTAGTCCAATTTAAAAAGGGCATGTCAGAAAGATAAATTATATCCGAGCATGCTTTGTTTCTTAATGCAGAAATTAAATTGAGGTCTTAAATGCATAAATTAAACACTTGTGAAATTACATAAGGAGGAGCCTGAAGCAAGTGGGCCTCTCTGTTCTAGACGGTTAAATGACTGCATGGATGTAATTGCTTTTCTGCTTAGTCAGAAGTTTCCTCCCTAACATATAATTTTCATTGCCTGACTATCTTGTGTGTGGATCTTACCAGTCTGACCACAGGGTCACTGGCCAGCTGTAAATTAGCATGTCCACCTGCAGCAGTGGCACAACATTATCAACGACCTTTGAGTCTGCAAAGCAACTGAGCAAGGGCTTGTTTACTTTGACCTCTCATCTGATGGTTAGGCTACACTAAATCCTCAGTGATGCAGATGGAAGCTTTATTTTTTCAATGGATAAAACCCAGTCCCCCTGTTGCCTGGAACCTATTTAATTTTTTGTCTTTTGTTCCTTTTCCTCATTAGTAATGCTTAATGGTTTTAAATTTTGTTAAATTCAGGATCACTGAACTGTATTCAGCATCATGCCCCAAAATAACAGATGTATCATTTACAAGTAAATGCCCTAAATGGATTCACATGGCTAAAGCTTATTCAACTGGTGGTTACCTTTTGAACCAACTGTAATGCCTTGGATAATTACATTGTGTTTTTCGGGCTATTATTCATTAGTTAAAGGTCAAGGGCATTATTTGCAACACAAACTGAGTCTTGCATTGTATGGGCAAGCAGCACACAGTCATTTAGTTGCTTAGTCACTTTGATATGCATGTGAATGTCAAATTAAAAAACTGAGCCCTAATAGGCGGCCATTACTGCAAGTGAGGAGCCTTTGTGTAAACCTGAGGTCTAATCACTTATTCAATCACTAAGCATTGCGTCCCTGCTCTCCTCCATCGCTCCCTCTGAAAAGCAGCTGATTTTTTATTTCAAAAACCATGGATACACTTGAATAAAATATATTTTTCTGCCCATAGCCAGGGTCTAATTGGTTATCTGAAGTACTAACAAGGTTCTCTTGGTTGCTGTAATTAAATTAGAATCTATTGTCATGTTAACTAGACAATTAAGTGAGCCGTAGATGATCCTTCTCTTATCAGTGGCATCACTACATCTTACGAAAACATACAAGAATGATAGAAAATCTAAAATTCATTGAAGACTATGGCACAAAATGCAGCAGCCTCCTCCTAACTCCATTATCGGAGAGGTGTTAAAAGATAACAGGAACGTGCCTAAAAGTAGAAACTGCCATCTTCTTGTTTAGCTCTTGTGAAATTCATCTCCTAACCGTCAACACTTAGGACAATGTGGCACCGAGTTAGGATGGCAGAGTGCAGATCAGAATTTTCCTCAGTCACATGAACAAGGAAAAGCACCAAAGTTGTTGCTGCTTGTAATAAGATGTGATAGTGCTTTATGTGTTTACCAAAAATTCTTTCAGGCCATTGCAAAGCGTCATTTAAACACAGACATTATTTCTTAATACATAGTCATGAGCCGGGGAAAAAAAGCAACACATATTTAGACTGATGAATTCCAAAATAAACCCCAGCAAGATTCATATCTTTTGGATGAAAGTTTTTCAAAGTAGATGCTTCTACTGCACCATTTTAGTATTTAAATATGCTCTGCACTTCACAGTCAAGATCCATCAAAGAAAAAAACGAGAAAGTGTTCATAAAGTTCCAATAATATTTTGTAATGGAACATTACGCTGTAATGAAGAACCAGAAATGGTTCTTTATGGAGCCACTGAAGTGCTGTGAACCAAAGAAACACAGCTCCTGCCATGTGCTATATTACTAACAGATCTGCAGACTGCAGTCGCAGTAAGAACCATTAAGGATTGAATTATTCCCCCAGAATGTAAAGTGTCTATAATGCACACTTTGGTTAAATTCTGAAGAGTCATCTCCACAAGTGTGCAGGGCAACTATTACCCCTCAGATCACCTGCCCCTGGAGAGGGGACAGTCCTTTCACCTTGCAGCTGCTGGTGTTTGGCACCACACATCCCATCTCCGCATCTGGACGACACCAGATGCTCTTGAATAATTTCTCATACAGGTGAAAGTTCCTTCCCTTTACAGCTGAACCTCAACTTTGTGTGCTGCATTCCTTCCGATTGAGACACATCAAGGCGCGCACACGCAATTTCTGCTCAGACATTTCTCACTTTTAAACCATCACTGCTGCAGGTGAGGTGAAAACGAGGAGGGAGGGACACTGGAGGGCCTTTTTTGTCCACTCATTTCATTTGCCCCCCACTGAAAAATAAGACTTTAACCTGATCTTGAAAGGTAGCGTGTCTCAAATGCATCACAATGTCCAAAAAGCAGAAGGCTGTCTAGCAGGGCAACATTTCTTTCTCTGAAATGCTGAATAATACATGCATATCTTGCTGTGATCCAGCGAATTCAATAGCCTATAGAAAAGGATTGCTCTCAACGTAAACCATTTTGCTAGAGGCCGTTCTCTTTCCTCAGGTCCAGTCTCCCATAAATAATTTGCCTTCAACCTTCACATGCATAAAAATTGCAACTTGTTGGTTATGAGAGAGAACAGTGAGGATGCACTTTGAATGCCAATGCGCCGATGAATAAACAATGGCTCGCTGCTCCAGGAGCAATGCAGGGCTGCCAGGAGACATTGCTTTGAGTCCACAGGCTCTCTTAATGGTTTTTGCTACAGACCAGGCCTTTCAGTCAGCTGTGAATGGGAGGCTGTTTTGATCTGAGGGGGAACACTTTAATAATTTCCAACAAAGCAGCAATTCCCAAGGCACTTTGGACAACCTTGGCCGATTCCCACTGATTATCCTCCAGCCACTCAACGCGCTTAAACCGTGATTGGATGGGCTTTCTATAGTAGGAAGCTTATGTGAGAAATAGCCTCATAGTTGTTTTCAAAGCATTTACAGAGATATCTACAGCTAAGGTCATTTTATACTGTAGTCAACTGGACAGATCTGAATGAATGTATCTACATCAAATCAAGGTGGCTCTAATAATGACCTCCACTAAAACTTCAATAGCAATACAAACAATAAAACAGTCACGATCCTCTGAAATGTTTCTGAACCCATACGAGGTGTCTGAGAAGCAAATCAAGTCTGTGATCTCCCCCAGAATGCAATAGGAGCCTTGTCATTTCCTCAGAGCTACAGTGCCACCTGGTGGTGAGAATAAGCCTCTATTAAACTACAAGTACTCCAACATAGCTCCTCCTGGGGTGTCAGCTAGATGATTAACAGGAAATAAAAAAAAAGGATAAAAAGATACAATAATTGCTTGTTTTTCTGTGTTTTTCCTTATTTTTCTGCTTCTTCTTCTTCTGGTAGAGACTACCTTTTACTTCTCAAGGTCTTAAAAGTACTGAAATGACACACATCTGAGAAGGGGAAATCATTCAAGCGCCTTTATTAGCAGATATTCAAGGTAGCACAGATAACCAGTTTCGCTTGAAGATAATTAACTGGCAATGGTGTAACCCAGAGAGGAATTTAAGAACACTTACTGCTGTTCTGAGAATTCCCAAAGAGAAAACTGATGGTTACCTCTGTGACCCAAACACATGCTGACACATGAAAGGCACAAACTGGAGCTAGATGGGTGCATTTTTGAAAAAAGGTTGTATAAAGCCTTTACAACACTGAGTCAAGTCTGATAAATAACATAACACAAGGCTGTGTGGCTGAAGACTGAAAAGTTTAAAAAATTAGGAGGTGAATTTACCAGACAGATACAAACTGCTCCTTATCTCTATTTGAGGCCAGCTTGTAGGCTGACACATTGTCATTTTCTATAATTATTATCACTGACAAAACACGCAAACTAGTCGTGTCACTCTATGCGTATAACTCTGTTCAATTAAATTGCAATATGCATTATAATTATATTACTTAAAACCATAAGAACCCACAGTGACACAGGTGTCACAAACTTAAAAATGCAGAAAAAAATTGTTATAAACACCCAATGTAACTTATGTGTAACAGTACAGATCTTGGACACCTGGAGGTACTTTTTCCCAAACAGCTTCAGAAATAAGATAATTCTTTATAGATCCCCAAAAGGGAAATTCGATGTGTTACATGTGGTCCATTTGATCCGTTTTATGTACCCCACAATCTTCCTATGAAGAAAAATGGGTCTGGGTTCTTAAGGGTTAATTTGTCAAAAGCAATGACAAATTTTCCAGATGATGTTAAATGCAGACGCAG
Source organism: Scatophagus argus (assembly GCF_020382885.2). NCBI lineage: Eukaryota > Metazoa > Chordata > Actinopteri > Scatophagidae > Scatophagus > Scatophagus argus. Next base: position 18,610,056 of record NC_058497.1, on the reverse strand, counting down.
AATCATCTCCACATAAACTAAAACCTAACAGTGGAGAAACACATCATGGAGTTGAAATTTCATACTGGTTGATTTGGACTTGTTCACCTCAACTGACACATTCAGAGACTGCAAACCTGTGGACATGGATTGTGTGAAGTAAAGAGCATGTTTTTATAAACCATGTGCACAGATGTGTAAATCTAGAATACAGATTTAGACTGTATAAAAATGAGAAGTCGGTAAAGATCTGCAGGGAAGTCTAATTGTGGTTAGCAGCAGCAGGAGGAGGAAAATCCTGAACGTGTCTTCATGAACACTAAATAATGAATGAATGAATGACTAAATAAATAATCTCTGTTTTAATTCATAATTAGTTGTCAGGACTCCTGTATGTGTAATGTGTAATATTGGAGTTAAAGCAAAGATTTGCTTGATAAACAACTTTTCAGGTTCCAGTCTTTCTGGCTTTAAAAAGTGACCACCCAAGCACTTAGAAGTCCCAGATCTCTGACCAATCACTGTGAATGAGTTGCATTGTGGGTAGAGTAGGCGCAAGATGGAGTAAAACCTCAACAGTTCAGCTGCATATTTTTGTAAATGTAAATTGTCTACTTTTTGGTAAGCGGCTGTGTTTTATTTTAACCAGTGAAACTAGAGAAAAATGGGAGCTACTGCTCCAATTATCTCCTCTAAAATACACTAAACACAAAACAGTTCAACAAACTAAGATCATTGATATAGTATATCTTTATTTTTTTTTTAAGACTCTCACTAAAATAACGCATTTAACATGTCTTAACAGAATATCCTCATCTACATGATCTGAAATAGCATCTTCAATGAATAAAACAACCTCATAATTTATGTAAAACACCACATTGTTAAAAGTTCCCTAAAAGAGGAAAGAAAAATTCATTTTTGTGACAAAACCACAATGCCATACAAAATACACTTTTTCACCTAACTGAATGAGCTCATTTGCATTGACTGTATGTATAGCATATTTTGCCACAGTAGCTTTGACCTTAACAGAAATTGTGGTTGTTATTTTAAGAATGCATTATACAATGTGTGATAATGAAGAAAAAAGCCAAAAGTCAGAAACTGTGAGGTTATCCATTTTATACCCCAAAAGTGCTAATTTAATATTTAACGATGATTCAAAGCAAGCCGTTTTGTAGAGAAAAAATATATACTGTATATCAAGAGGCTTCATGTACACCACGTTAAGACAATGTGTTTCAGACACAGTTATTCTCAAAAGTGCTTGTTGAAGTCTGAGCAGACTAGAATAGAAAACAAAATGTACAGTACATTGGCCACATGTTAGCTGTGTGTTATTTATACAAATATAATACATTTAAAATGAATGTTATTTTGTACACATTCCTATACTTAAGTCATATTAACAAAACCAGTTACTTTAGCTTTTCATCTCTTGTTTAGACATTAAATAAAATATATAAGCCACCATTTTCTCCAACATGCCTCTCTTACTGTTTCAAACCTCTAAATTTAAGACAATATCTGCATATGATTCACTTGTTCCCTTTGAGCTCCCTCAAAAGCCACTGCAACGTATGAAGCTAACAGTGAAGGCGACAGAAGGATCCCCAGCAGCAGCCTCACTTCACACTTTTTAGCAGCTCCTGAAGGTTAAAACGAACACGCTTTCAACACAACAGTCTGTTGGTCTGGCAGAGGATAAAGTGCTGTTCTCCTTTGGCCCCGATGTGGAATCAGATAAAACCAGTGGTCAGAATCACTCGTACACCCCGGCCTCTGATCTCGGTGCAGCGTGATAAAAAGCCTCATGACCCAGAGCCTTGGACAGCAGTCTGTGCCCGAGGGGAGACATGCAACCCTGGCCAGGCAAATATCCGGCCGCGGCTTTACCAGATCTTGTGGGTTTAAGTTTGGGCAGCGCATAATACCCCTCCATGTGGTCATATTGTGTGGGCCTGACTTTAGTGCTCTGAGTCCTTCTGTTGGGCTGAGTGGAAAAGGATCCCAGATGTTCAGGATCCAGAGGGGATTTGGAATGCTGATGGTAGTGGTGACGATTTTCTCTGGTGCTCTGTGATCTCCCCGGTCTCCGAAGGATGCCGGGTTTCACAGCACCAGAGTAGCTGTTGACAGCACTGGTCATTAATCGATCCTGGTCATGACCCCGCGTATGGCTTCTGTTATTGTGCTCCACGTTCTTGAGGTTGGGACAGGCCCTTTCTGGAAGCGAGGGGACTTTGCGAAGTGGTGGCTGCTGCCTGATCTGAATCCGCCTCGATGATCCTGGCTCAACATTCAGCCGGTGACTATACTGCTGCTTGGTGACCTCAGGGTCGGCCTGTTGAGACCTCAGGGATGTTGGTGACGTACCTAACACAGAATTTAGATTTTCTGTTCTGTTGCTGGACAGAAGGCAGCCGTTTCCAGGGTCTGACTTGCTTCTTGTGTGCATTATGTCTCTGTTTCTTGTGTCAGTTGCCGAGTCCGGGCTCTCGGGAGGAAACGCAGCTGGACATGTATTTTTATGTCTGGACTTACTCTCCTGCTTGACTGGTTGATATATGACTCTTTCAAAAACTTCTGAGTCTCTAGCCTGGTAAACAACAGTGTCCCTGCTTTCTATGTAGAGCTCCCTGTTCACAGGAGGGATGCGGCGTGGAGAGTAGTTGTAGTAATCTGATTGTCCACCATCCCTTGTGGAACGCATGGTGTACGACTGACTGTGTCGGATCCCACTTTCCTGGCAGGGCTCTACATAATAGCAGGAACCATCTACTGGGTTCACATCAGAATACGGGCTGTAACGATAGTCAGCACGTGGGTTGTCATAGTGTGGTCGAACAGGCTGGATGCCCGTCTGAACCAGCCTTTGATAGGGCACTTCCTGGCTTGACGTTTGCTCGACATAAAACATGGTGTCAGGGGGCAGGATTTCTGTGCCTGCCAGCTCGTAGTGACTAATCTGAGGGGCATGGAAGGAGCGAGCCCTACGGATGGCTGGGTGGCCGACTAGTCTGTCTTCTGACCTTTGCCACGGGCTTTGTTGCCTGTGGCAGCCACTGATAAGGTGCTCATCTCTATGGTAGCGTCTGCACTGAGGTGACAAAGGGTGCCTTAACCCTAAAGTGCTGTAGCGGCTTTCAGAGGATTGCCTGTACATACTCTTTGGCCTCACAAGGTGATGTGGCAGAGCATCGGGCCGAGGGCAGTGAGGTGCAGGCATTCTTCCTGTTTGAATTGGCCAATGCCGATGACGATGATGATGATTACTATAGACATTCTCAACCAGGCCTACAGGTCTGTCCTCATCCGGGCTGTAGTGATGACTGGAGGAGGGCTGTAATGGACGTGGAAGGACCTCTTCGACTGAGGCAGGCATGGAGGCCTCTGCCAGAACAGCACGGAAATTAAATATATTGATAGAGTCAGTGTTCACATACACAGGAGAGGTTGACGGGCTCTGAGAGGAGCACACAGGCTGGGTGGGTGTTGAAACGCCAATGCTCTGACACGTGGGTTCTGCTTGTGTGACATCTCTAAGCTCTTTTTCCTCTCTGCGGTTGCTCCTCTCAGCACTGCCTTCATCCAAGCTCCCCGACCCGAGCGGGCTGACATTAGGTGTGAAATTGTACACGCTTTCCTGTCCATCGGTGACCTGCAACGGCTCTGTGCTGAGGTGGGCAGGTAGGAAATGGGTATCAGGGTAATGGGTAACAGGATGAGGGCAGCAGTGGCTCTCCACTGGGTCAGCTACTGATGTCTGCCACTGGGAAACAGACGAAACATGAGGGCCACAGTACTCCTGGGGGTACACTTTAAGATCAAGAACAGAGGGTCGGGGTGGTCTGTCCAGGCCGGGAGCAGCTTCTTCTCTTTGGAGAGGGTGTGATGGGATGTTGTTTTTTCTCTGTGAGACACTGCTGGCCTTCTGGGCAGATTCAGCCAGAGCCAAAGCCAACTTGCGTGCAGCACTCGTCAGGGGAGGGTGAGGAGGGAGAACAGACACTGAACTCATAAGTCTATCTGTTCCTGGGGAGGGATAAGACAAACAACGCTACAGTATGACAGGACAAACAAAGCTATGGTAAGACATGATGGGACAAGACACAAAAGCTTTCATAAGAAACTACATAAAGCCTTATTATTTAAATAGATACTATCTATGTCCAATAAATGTTACGCATGATGTTAAAGTGGTACTGACCTGGATCAGGCAGGTTCTGGGCGGACTGACTGAGGTCAGTCAAGGCTGATGCCTGGCTTGCTGAGCTGAGTGGACTGCAGTGTTGGTAGGGCACTTTCGCCGCCTTTCCATCTGCCAATGGAGCTTCACATTGTTCCACTGGGGGAGAAGAAGAAGGAAGAGGTGGAGGAGAGGCTGACGTATTCTGAACATCTACTTGAGTCTTAAAAGATTTCTTCCTGAGTTTAGGAGAGAGTGGCTTAGAGGTAACCTTCTTCCCACCTTTACTGAGAAGCGGGCTAATATCTGGAGACTGAGAGCAGCTAATATTGTTGTTAGGAGAAGAGATGGGCTCTGATTCACTCGAACACCCCGCGCTCTTCCTCCATTTATTCCCATCTTTGTTGCGTTGCAGCCCAGGCGTCGCTGAAGGCGGGCTGCACTGAAAAGACATGGGGTCAAAGTCCAAACTAGAGATGCCCGCAGCTGGTGGACAAAGATCGAGATCGTCCTCCTGGTGCGGAGGTGAAATATATGCTGGAGTGCGGACACGATCGGCACCACTACGACTGTCATTCAGTGGGTGAGTTCTGTGGTTGTCTATACTTCTGGTGTTGCGCAAGTCATCTCTACAGACAGCAGAAATGGCCTCACTGGTTGAACGAGGTCTGCGGGTGCAGTAACTCGGAGGTTCGCCTGGGATGAAAATAAACACATGTGTAGTTAAGAGGAGACTTAGAAAATGTAGATAACATAAACCCGTGGGAGCCAACCGTATTGTGCAAAATGCCTGATTTTAGTGAACAATTACCTTCCACATTATGCAAAGAGGTGAGAGATTCCTCACTTTTGGTAGAGCGCAAGGTGCCGCTATCTCCTCTTCCTCCTGCAAATGTTGTCAGTGCAAATTATTTTTTGCAATAAAATGAATCCTCATCAGTTCTAAAAAGAGAAACAGAAGCTACATGTTCTGGCTGTGTAACAGCAGCAGTGATCTGACCTGGCAGTGCAATGCTCTTTATCTCGTTAGGCTCGCTGGGGTGTCGCTTCAGTTTACGTTTAGATACAGACTGGGACTTGCCCAGGTGGAAAAAGGAGAGCCAGTTCCCCACAGGAGACTTCTTAGATTTAGCAGGGGGCCGCTTGCTGCTACAACACAGAAACAAATGATCTTCAATACTCCCGGTTTCATCTAACAAAAGTTCCAGTTATCTTACACAGGCAGAAACAAACACATTGAAAAAAATGGCAAAAAAAAAATATAAAACATCAGGGCACCAACTAACTTATTTTCATGATATTTTAATATGATTAATTGTTTAGTGATCAAAATGTCTATTCCTCAGGTTTCAAGACATCTTTAAATGCTGTGTACAAACACAAAGGTACTCAGTGAAACTCCCAGTGCAGCAAATCCCCATGTGACAAACTTTAAAAGTCTCAAATATTTGGGACTGTATATCAATTTTTGATTAGCAAATAACATGAATTACTTTCAGACTACGAAAACTGTCTTAACTATTTACAAATTAGTTGATCAACTAAATGTTTCAGCACTACAAAACATGAAAATATCACACACAGTAAAAGCAAAATGGCTGGGTAACTCAAATCACAAATGATGACACACTAACTCATGCTCCTGAAGAAGAAGAGAATAAATAAAAAGGACTGGTCAGGCAGTCCTTAAACTACCTCTCCATCGGGAGTTCGATGACTGTGTGGAACTTGCCGAGCAGAGCTCCGGGTCCCTCCCCAACCTCGATGTAGTCGCTGTGGGTGAGGCAGGGAGTGGTGGCAGGGGAGCCCAGCTGTGCCTGAGTGCGAGCCTGGGCCTCCTCCAGAGACAATAACTTTGTGGATGGGGAGCAGACCAGCAGAGACTTAGGTCTGGATAAGGTGTTGTTACCTAAATGTGAATTGGTTACAGTGTGTTAGAGACGCATGTAGACTCAGCAGCGACGCCTCATTGTTGTTTTGCTTCTACTTTGACCCACCTGTGCTTTCCCGTATTATGGAATTGAGTTTAGGGCTGAAGAGAGCCTCAGTGTTGTTGAGTATGAACTCCACCACCACCGACTGGATACGCACCTCCATGAACGCCGCTGTGCCACTAAAACAGGCTGACTCGATCTGTCTGGATCTGAAACACAGTACAGCACAACCTATTTCACAGCACTGGACCACTGAGACATGCCCCAGTTCACTGTCACAGAAACAGTAGAGGGAAGCAAGTCTGGCGTTTAAACAGTTCCAGTTTAACACTTTGCATGGAGCCATCTAGAACAGGGGTGGGCAAACTACGGCCGGCGGGACACATCCGGCCCGCCAAAGACTGGTACAGAATTGCCTAAATCAAATCATATCATAATTGTGACTGCATTCATTTGACCTTGTCCTGTAATGCCAGGCGTTCCACCAGGTGGCGCATTAGGCGTGGTGATACATTGGCTTGATTTTGCAGAGCCAGGGCTACTCTCTGTTAATAGGGCTCAAAAGGGCGCGTGATATTGCAATGCATTGTGGGCTGCGGGCGCCATTTTTGTGGTTTTTTGTTTACATCACTTCGCGTTAGATATGGTGCTACGAGAGAGAGAGACACACCATGAAAAAATGGACCTTACAAAAGAGAAAGGCTATGGACCGTACCAAGACAAACTGGACCTTGTCCCAAGACAAACTGGACCCTGTCCCAAAGGCTCGGTACCTCGAAAAAAATAATAAAATTGGTGGAGTCGACCCATATGAGAACGTGCAGTGATATTTATCTGGGTTTGCACGTTGTATTTTCATTTGTTACCTCATTTGCAGTGTTCTGTATCTGTTGGCACACAGTCTTTTGCTGTTGGCACCTTATTTGCACCGTTACTGGAACTTTAACACCGTCACTGCACTGCACAAGAATGTTTGTAATAAACTGAAAAGACTTACACTGAAAAAACAACAAGTGTTCAGACATTATTGCTTGAGTAAATAGCATGATCTCACAGAGGACTACTTAAGACTCAATTAAAGTAGCTGGAATATAGTTTCATATATTGCTAGTGAACTACAATATTTCTTATCACCATCAGGCATGGTTTTATTAACTTTCTTTGTAAAGCGCAGGCCTGGTGTTTGTCGCCATATGAGCAAGCAACAGGTGAGGAGATTTTCCTGTGCCTAACATATCAATGACATGTTAAGGATAAATAGGAATAAGCAGAGGAAGATTAACAGCCATTCATGTTATTTTCAGAAAAACACCACCAACACCAGTGTCCAAATGCCGTGAACACACCAACATGTGTCAGGTGATTGCGTTGAAAGTGATCTTTGGTCGTCTCACGGCTGCTACCCAGGCCATCTGGCGTCTCTCCGTTAGCTAACAGCTCCGAGGTCCTTGGCTTTGCTTCCACGCTGGAAATGAGAAAAATCTCACCCGATAGTTTTGTTTTTAACCGCGGCGATCATGTGAACGATTGTGGCAGTTAACGACACAGCACGTTTGCACCACGTTTTAAACTTGTTAAAACAAAACAACGGACCACAATAGCAGCGTCACGCACGCAGCCGGCGTAAACAGTTTTCAGTTGCCGGCAAAGCCCACAATGCATTGCGGTTTCCTCACTCCGTTACGTCAGCCTTTCGAGCTCTATACTCTGCCACCGGTCTGAGCCCATCTGTAACAACGAGTGGGCCAAAGAAAAGTAGTCGACAGTGAGTGCAGAGTGTTTAAGAAGGAATGGACAACCAAATATTTTTTTCACTCAAGTCCGGTGAAAGGTTGTATGTCTTATTTGCCAAGGAACTGCTAAGGTTTTAAAGGAGTATAACATCAGCCGTCACTTTTCCACCAAGCATGCTAATTACGCTAACAACCAGCCAACGCAAGAACGGACGGCTACCGCTGAGAGCAGCTAGTTTGCAGGCTCGGCGAAACACCTTTATCTGACAAACTGTCATTATTCTGCCTTCCATAAGAAGTCATGCATTATATTGACTCTGACTTAGTTTAATTTAGCTGATTTAGCTTAGGAAATACTGCCACCGTGTGGGCGTTATGCGCAACTGCGCTAACTGCGTAAGTTAAGCTTCCTGTTTAGTTTCCTACTCTTGTATTCAGTGAATAGAGTTTCATTGCTGCATTTACGTTCGACATACACACTGGAGCCTTGGACATTATTTGTCTGTAAGTAGATATTTTGTGTTAGCTTGTGATATAAGGTGGAACTACACTGATTTTGACTGGATTACGTTAGTTTTTCTGGCTCTAGATGTAATGATTGTTATTCATGTTTAGCGGCTAGTCATGCTAGCTCTCGTCACGAGCTCTGTCAATAGCATTTCTGTTGAATGTAACACACATTTATTACGTGGAATTTATGTATCTTTATTTCTGTATTTTGTTGCAGTTTTACAAAAAGTATACAAGTGAATGTACGAGTGACTGAAGATCAGTAAAAACAAGAAAAGAGCGCCTTGTTGATTTATTGGGATCTCGACCATTCATTTACATGTTAGCTAGCTGTCTAGTTCTGCAAGCAGACTGGAACGCAGTGCGAGGGCAGCATAGTCATCCAAGAATCAAGCACGAAGGCAAGTTATTTGCTGGCATTCAAATTAGCAAAGACCAGCCACCCAAGAGTGCATGGTAGAGACAGCAGGTATCTTGTGTCCTGAGAGCAAGAAAAATTAGCTTATCGCGCAGGACAGTGAGCCGCCATGTCGAGCTAATTGACGAAGATTTAGTGAGCAAGTTAAACAAAAAAGCGGAGTCATTTACGTTATATTCATTGGCACAAAGGACACCGCCCAGCTTTTAATTTTTATCAGAGGGATTAATGCCAGTTTTGAGGTGACGGAAGAGTTTTTGGCCATGGACTTGAATGAATGAGTGTCGGGGGTCACTGAGAGGCACAAGCTACCTTGGAGTGCGCTTGCCAATGTTACCACAGATGGATCGCCAAATCTGACTGGAAGAAACTATGGGCTGCTCAAAAGAATCCAGGAGAGGGCGAAAGAGGACTTCAGCATCGTCAGTTTATTAAGTTTCTTGAAGAATCTGACGTTGATTACCAGGACTTACACCTGATTAAGTTTGGGGAAAATATGTCAACGAGTGTGGGAGCTCAAACTGGAGATTACCTCATCAGAATCAGGATCAGAATTGACTTTATTGCCATGTAAGTGAAGAGGTTTCACATTACTAGGAATTTGTCTTGGTGATTGGTGCATACATAGCACGTAACGAGTAACATATAATAGTAGAATAAAATAGAATAAGGTAAAACAAAATAAAATAAGTAAAATAAATATGGTTTTGGAGGTAGTCCAAAAGTGAGGTAGTGCAGGGTGGAAGTATAGTGCAAGTAGGTGAGGTAAACAGTGCAAATGAACAGCAGGTGGATAATGACATGAGCAGAAATCAGTGCCTGTACTGAAGTAACTGAAGTGCATGTTAGTCAGTTGGTGTTCAACAGTCCAACAGCAGAGGGGAAGAAACTGTTCTTGTGGCGTGAGGTTTCGGTCCGAATGGACCGTAACCTCCTGCCTGAAGGGAGTTTTTCAAAGAGATTTTTGGAGCTACTAGACAAAGCTGACAATTTCCCTGAGCTGACTGACAAAGATTGGCTTTGTGATTTAGCTTTCACTGTGGACATACTGACGCACATGAATGAGCTGAATGTGAAGCTCCGAGGGAAACACCAGTTTGTGCATGAAATGTTCGCAAACGTCAGAGCCTTCAAAACCAAGCTAGTTTTATTTTGAAAGCAAATGTCAAATGAGTCATTCGCCCCTGATCTAGAATGATCAAGTCAAAGCTCACCTGAGGAGGTTTGGCGCCCAGACAATAGCCAGGTTTTTAGTGTGCATGTTAGTGATGGAGCTGAAGGTGGCCAGGTGGGACAGGTGTCTCATGAGGTACTCCAGAGTCCTGCGGGTAAAGACAGACAAAGATTCAGGATCTGTTTAATCTGCTAATATGTAAAATCCTGAGTCACAGAAGAGGATCATATGCTTATTTTAACACTGTTATCCTCACTGCTACCAGCAGGTGGAGTCAGAACAGTCACAGAACTGGTAAATTCAGGGCATCCAGTCACGAGCAGGATTAATATTTCTTTCCACAGACCTAATTTAAAATGCCTGACGTGCAGCATTAATGTTATTCTGCACTCATAAGTGATCAGACCGCCATTTTTAGAAGACTTTCACATCGCAGAGCTGGATTTTCTATGCAGGTGTGACAGTATTAAAAGAAACATTTTTTGGTGCCACATCATCTTTACAAAATCAAACTTGCTTTACAGCACTGACAGTTTGAGGTGATCACATGGAGCACTAATCTGTTCTAGAAATCAAACAATTACACTTCAGGCCACCAGGGTGCAACATTGAGCTTTAAACCTGACCTGTAATGCGGAGGAGGCAGCTGCTGGATGACATTGTGGATTTTGACGAGCCTCTCCTCATCTGTGGCTGCAGACACGGCCTCCTGTGAAGGCAGAGGATAAAGCGTCACATCACTGAGTGGGCTGTTGCCTTAACCTTCTCGCTCTCTTTTTTCCCTTTTATATTCAGAGCAGCCAGTGTTTTGACTCACTTAATCTGCTATTCGGTTTCAGCGTGCACATCCCCTGCTGTTCCTAGAGAGCTCAATAGAATGACCCCATTTTCAGCAGCACTAAAAAAATGACTGAAATTCTTGTATTGTTACTCCAGTTCTTTGATTTATCATTGAGAAACAGGAGATTTGTCCTCTGTGGCCTTTTCTTCTCACAATCATAAACAGCTATGCCAACCGTGGAATGTAACAAAGTACATTTACTCTAGCACAGTACTTATGCATAAATTCAAGATACTTGTACTTTCTTTGAGTATTTTACTGTTACTTGGCTACATTTTTGTCCGTCAGCATTAGCTGCTGATTACTTTCAGGTTAGAATTTTACATTTGCTTGCTCTGTGTATCATTGAACGTTTGTGATAAACTGAACGGTGAAGAGTTCTTTCATGTGCTGATTCTCGTACTTCTTAAGATAAATAAACTGTTAAAACCCCCTCTTGGATTAGCTGGAATATTGTAATATATCTTGATACTGACTTTACTTTCCCACTTTTACTTAACTAAGGTTTTGGATGAAGGACTGTTAGTTGTTGTGAAGTATGTTCACAGTGCGGTATTAGTACTTTTACTCAAGTTAAGGGTCTGAATTCTTCCTCCACTGCCTTCTTATCCCTGCCCCAGTTCCACTCCTCTGGTCCTTACTGAGAATCTGTCGTAGAGCTGGTAGGTGAGCAGCGGGTTGGGCAGCTCTCTGAAGTACAGCTTGCAGAGGGAGCCCACTGAGTGGATATCCTGTCTGAACACGTCTCTGGTCAGGTCAGGGATCTGTTCGGAGTCAAACTCGTGCCTAGATGAGCGAAACAAGGAGAAAATATAGAACAGCGTGGGAGTCATCCTACTGCCCATCTGCGAGTATCAAAACAAGAACAAGATGGACATTTAAACAGTACAAGCTACATTTGATGAGGCTTATTCTCTGCATTACGTTGTTAAAAACAAAAGCAGCCAAATTTGTAAAAAAAAATCCCTCCTCAAGCTAAAAAATATTTAACAGTGACGTGTAGATGAAGGTCCTTCAATACGCTTAACGAGTGCAAACTGTGAGAATCATCCAGAAGTCAGCGGATATTTGTCACTTCCTAAAACACTGAGATGGAAGGCTTAATGTTCTGATATGGCAACGGTCAACAAGTTTTGTTCATGTGAGAAAAAATCCCCTTTGATTGGCTGCCAACAGCCAATCAGATGACGCGTGGCTCAGTTTAACTACTACTGGTGCTTTGTCTCACGAATTCCCCCTGGCAATCATGAAACAGATGAGAAAATTATTACAGCCATTCAGAGCGGAGCAGCTTGTATCAAGTTGTATTTGATGGATTTCAGAAGAAGCCTCTCCAAGAACACTTGGAGAGCTGCATCCATCATGCTGATAGCGAGCCGTACAGTCAAACATATTTTATTGATGCTGCTGTACTCTGTGTATATTTCCAATAACTGCTTCCCAATCAGCATTTGCTAGTCCAGGAGGTCACTTCATAACACCATACAGAAACTAGTCTGCCATGCAAACACACATTTGCCGCCTTGAATTTCTCAAGGTCTTGTTAAACGGCAAACGTAAGACATCAGTTTAATGAATCAAAGGGTACCGACCTCAGTTTCTGGATGTTGGAGGAGATCCCAGACAGCCTGTAGATCCCATCCACGACTCCGTGTTTCTCTATGAAGTCAGCACAGCTCTTAACAACCTGTGGGACTACAGGAGATCGGGGGAGAGTTGTGAGAGGCCGAGACAGGCTGAAAACACAAAAGATGAGGTGTCCTGTGAACACGAGGAAAAGTTCTCAAAATGCATTTGAACATGTGATGATAAGACAACCTACCCAAATCATGTTGAAGTAACAAACCCCAGTTCATGTCCTGACTTAGAGTATAGAATTCCAGATAAATTTAAGGCGTTATGATGATTTTTTTTTTTTTTTTTAAGATTTCTTTCATTTTACCTTTTCAGGCAACTAGCAATCACTCCAAATCAAATCATGTGATTACAGCTTATTACTTGCAGCTCAGTGAATCCACATTAACCAGGATTTTATAAATACTAAAGGTCACAACTTCTTCTTATCTTGTTCACCCAGGGGCACCTTGAAAATAATTTAAACATGAACTAACGAGTCAAAAACTACCTACAGCCTGTAAAATCTTATTTTACTGCAGACCAACTCCAGGAAAATAAGTTAAAATTTTAAAAATACAGAGCAGATGACCTCAAAATCGTCAGTGGAGGCTTTAGGAGGCCTCCATAGACATACAGTAAACAACCTGAGACAATATGGTCATGATAAACAATCCTGGGGCCACTGGAAAAACTGGTCTACATGATGTTTCAGGATGGTACAGATGTAGCTTTAATCCAATAATGTGCATAAACTGACATGACAGTAATGGTTAAAATTAATGTGAGCTTGTCACACTTCAGGCCACTTCAGGAAAAAGAAATAAAACAGAAATCAAATCAGCTTTCTGCAAATCTACAGGGATCCATGCTGAAACGCATCCTGCTGGAAAACACAAAACACTCATTCACACCACTGACTCAATTCACATCAAACACCACAGCAATGTATCACAAATCCACTGCACAGGTGGCCGACTCACTGGGTAATCTCTTCTTGGGGTGTTTATAATGTGTGTGAACCGCCAGCAGGTAAGAATTACGCGATGGTAAATAAGAGGGGAAATTAAAAAAAAAAAAAAAAAAAAAAGAAGCCTTTGTAGGAATAATTTACCTTCGTGTCCTGAGTTGTGGAGATGTTCCCCCAGGTCACAGCCGAACACCCTCTCTCTGAGGATGCCGCGCTGTCGCAGCTTCTGCGGCGGCGGTCGAGATTTCATGAAACTCCTCAGGAACGTTACAAGCTTTCCGTGCTTCTTACACACTGATTGACACACATAAACACACGCATAACCGTCACCTTTAATCAATCTGTCTCACATCCCGGGAGCAAGTGTTAAATAAATCATCAAGTGGTAGGACACACACACACCTGGCTTTGGCACCGAGCTTTGAACACTGGGGGGAATCTTGTCATTTATCAGCTCGACACAGTCGCAGGGAAAGAAACCAACCTGCAAGTAGAGAGAAGAGGATGAGCAGAGTAAAGAGGAGACTCAGAGATGAAGACAACGTTTGGAAGTTCAAAGGACCAATGGGGCTGCTCGGCACGAGGTGAAGGTGCAGAAACAGGTCAGTCATCACGAGGGTAGGAGCTACGAGGCTGAAATGAGCCGGTTTGCGTTAGTGGGCAAAGCATCTCAGGTTGTCATTGAACAACAAACTAAACTTCTTTCTGTTATTGTGATTTAAAAAAAAAACAAATGGCACAACTCACACAATCTCAGTTTAAGTAAATATGAAGCCAAACTGTCTTTATGAATGTCCTGGATCCCTAAAATGTAATTTGGATGCAAAAATGCTGGAAATGTGAAAAATTGGGGTCTAACGTTGAATTTCAGGCTTATCCTCCTCCTGGTCTAACAGCAGTGGACGAGGGAGGTCAACAGTCCTCAGCTCTGTGTCAAGCCGTCAGCGCTCGCAAATATGTCCGTTTCCTTTCTGCTGCTGTGCATCATCGACGGTTTTTCATACTTGCTTTCGAGTGCTGACGGCTTCACTGCTAATTTATTGGTTTGAATCTCTATCATAACCGTAAATATGTCACAGAACCACAGCTAAAGACGCTCTCACTTCTGTTTTAACTGCAGCCTTATTCGCTACTTCATCATCACTGGAAGAGGAGACAAGCTGTTCTTCCTTTGATCTCTATTAAACATAATGAAACTTAAGCTGGCTGTCTACACGATGTGACCACAATGCAAATGAAGCACAGGAGATGATTCACCTGAAAGCCGTGTTTCCCTCGCCACCAGCCTGTGTCTTCTTTAGGAGGCATGTCTATGACGGACACAATGTCCCCCACCTGGATCACAGAGTGACTGACAAGTAAGTCTCATCACAGCTGAGCGCGTTAAAAGAAATTATGATGGATGAGATCAGAAACATGACTATGCTCTTCATATGTCTCATAAAAGTGAGGTCACCTCAAAGGTCAGCTCGTCTGTAGCCTGGGCTGTGTAACGTTTGGTGACGTGGGCAGCGGCGATGGCAGGGACGTTGATTGAGGCTTCCTCAGACACCAGCAGATGGTTCCCTTTGTTGTCAATCTGGGAAACAAAAAAAAAAAAAAGGAAATTATAACATTATTGACATTTCAAGAATTTTGCCATTTCACTGTTGAGTTTGATATGTTGGAAAAGAGCTGGAAAAGAATTGATTCAAGGAGAATCAGATGGTCATTCTTTATTTGGGGTGACACAGCGGACACATAAAACGCACAGTAAAGGCATCTTCCACCTGAGCAGCAGTACAGTATGTTACCGTAGCGTGGATTTAACAATGTAATCAATTTTCTGTCTGGTATTTACCAAGAGGTTTGTATGGCCAAATCTTCAGCCATTCATATTATTATCTTACTTCATTTGGATTTTGAAAAAAAAAGGAGGGACAAACGTCCATTTATGTCCATTCCCACACAATCATTAAGATGAAAAAGACACACCAAAATCCTCCGACATTTAATTGTCATAATTCAAAGGCTTGGCACCCCACGATGTGAACCCACATCATCTCCAGCTGCAGGGTGCTGCTAAACATGCCTTAGACCACTATGAGGACACCCTGCAGTTGTCCTTCATGAAATAACTTTAAACACATAGCTATTTCTGAACCACAACGTCTTCTTTTTACATTTTTATTTCTACAAGTATTAAATGTGAGTCCTCCATTTTGTTAAATGACTCCTTCTGAAACGTACGACTATTCCTTTAACTTAACTACTTAAATATTAATAGTGAAAATTAAATATTGAATTAACTTAATGGGGTCATTTCCAGAGAGTGAATAACTGATCGCAGATGTTAGAAGACACAGCTGATAAAGAAGATACCTCCATCCATGTCAGCACTGGACCGCAGTTGATCTTGTTGTCAGCGATGGCGGAAAAGCGGGACAGGTAGGTGGCCAACATCTTGGTTACTGACTGAACGGAGACACAAGAATGTAAACATTTAGTGAAGGCAGACTAAACAGTCATTTCCCCGTCAACAAGCAACAGAACTCACTGACTCACTTCACTACCGGATAAATCTTTGGCATGAATGAAGCCTCATTTCTAATGTGTGAGGACTTTGTGTTGCAGGTTTGAGATGATGGGAGTTGTGGCTCTGTGGTACCTCAGCGGTGTCCTTTAATGTGTCGTATCTTGGCAGCTCCGTGAGCTCCGAGTATCGACGGTCATAGATACACAAGTGCACGTGTTTGTCGAGCACCCGGAAGTCTTCGTAGGATCTCTTGATGAGCCAGTTTCGACCCTGACAGAGAAAGAGAGAAAAAAACATTCATAAGAGCGAGGGAAAATAAAAAAAATTATCTTATATTTCCAAATGTAGTGAGGGATGGTACCTGGCAAGTGATCTGGATGAGAAAGACCAGCTCTTTGGAGTCCAGACCAGCTTTCAGTCCTTCGCTCTGCCCCTCTGCGAAGGCCAGCTATGAGGGAAAATACCCACAAAAAGAGAGAGAGACAGAGGAGCTAACACTGAGATGGCCTACATTGTAAATAATGGATGCGTGTAATACAGAAACCTCTCAGTATGTGACCTGTTATACAAGAATAAAACCATGTCCAACTCAATTTTTCCATGAATTCGTAAAACCACTTTTAAACTGAGCGGCGGGTCTGAATGTAGGAAACTTTCAACACTCGAGTAACAAAGAAATCTACCTGGGGAAAAAAAAAAACGATATTTGTGCAAAAGATTTTAAGAGCTTTTCTACAAATTCCTGTGAATGTTCTTTAAATATCATAAAGTTTATCTCAAAACTGAGTAAAGTACATTTCCTCTGTCACCAGCAGAGAAGTGATTCATACTCTTATTTCACCTTAAAACCCTGCAATATGAAATGCATAATAAATAAGATGATAAAATAGCAGCACTTGAAGGCAGCATAGATTCATCGCAGATTTCTTCTTCTTCTTCTTCTTCTTCTTTTTCTTCCTCAAGACTATTCTATATGCCCCAAAAAGCCGAGGAGATCAAAGCCTCACAGAAGTTTGGGAATACATTGACAGACAGTACTGCAGAAGACTTCAAAGGCTGATCTGGTTATTTATAACTGTTAGCAACTCATCCAGATACACTGTTACACAACACACAGCGACCCAGTTACTCCTCAACGGTAAGACAGCAAACCAGACTGACAAAGAACGCAGGATGAGAAATTTGTTCTTGAATTAGTCATGATGGAGGACCTCTTATTCACTACAAGGGTTTGTTTGAAACGAAAGGCCGACTTAAGTATCTGAATTAAGTACTGATAGGCGGGGTGGGGGGGAAGGCCCAAAGCAAGATTGAAAGCAGGATCAAAGAGAATTATGGATAAACCAAGATGTTGTTCCATTAAACAAAAAAAAAAAACTTGATAAAAATGTAAAAAAAAAAGCCCAGCAAAAATCTTTAAAGTTTTCATTGAAGGCATGCTCGAGCATCATTTCCTCTATGATGCTCACACCTTTAAGACTACTCCCTTCAAAATAAAACATGCTCACACAGCTCAGACTTCAACCCTTTGCACAGAAACATGCCTGCGTTATCATTATTACTTTTTTATTGGCAAACATCTCGCACCAGAAGCGCAAATTAACACACAATCGTCCACACATGGTTACCTGCCACTAAGGCATCTCAGATATCCATCCGCAGCAGGAGGAAGTGGCTCCCTCTTTGTGTGCAGACGCAGTCCTGGACCTCAGTAAGCCCCTCCAACAAGCCAAATCTTGGCTGAAGGCAGCAGAGTTTAAATGCTGCTCCTCACTTTCCTGTTTGCCGTCCCCTGCCACCTCACGTAAAATACTCACTCACAGGGCTTCGGATCGCCATGCGCTCACTGCTCGATTCAAAGCAGAAAATATGAAAAGAGGATGCTTCCTGCTGTGTGTCTCACACCCCCCCTTTCCTGCTAGCCTCTTTCCATCTCTTCCCCCCTCCTCCCTCTCCTGTACTCTGCATCCATCCCCCTCCCCCCCTTTGCTCTCTCAACCGCTCTTCTTTCTCCGGTGACAAAAGGGGGTTTGGCAGTAAATGGGCTCAACCGGCACAGAGAGATGCACAAGCTCATCCGTCATACAGAGGCAAAGCTGCACAAGACAGATAAACGACCCTTCTTCATTTCAAAACAGTTCTCATTCATTCCACTGTCAAGGCGAGACTGGAGCTAATCTGCAGAGGAATCAGTCGGGCAGGATGCAGACAGAGACAGCCTGCTGTCCTTGTGCTATTCTGTGATTAGGATACATGAGACCTGATCAGCAGCCCCCCCCCCACCACCACCACAGTCTGTGAACACAGAGACGGGCCAATGCATCATGGGAGATAAAACAAGAACAAAGACTCATCTCTCAGATGAAGCTAAGAAATTCATCTAAAATAATATGCAGAAGTACAAACAGATCACTTCAGTTCAGTTTGCACAGGGGGGTGTGCCCACTCTATGTGTGCACATGTGTCTCTGGACAGCATGTAGAGCTTTCAGCGTCAGCGACTCCCCAGTCTGATATTTCTCTTCCAGCTCAGTTCGGCTTTTCTTCTCCCTGTGGAGCATTTCAAGGTCACCGAGATTGTTTGAATCCACTCTGCTGATGAAGCCATCACAGTCATGGCAACCACAGCACGACGTTTAGCCAAGACAGTGACAGCATCCTGGGATTTAAGTCTTGTCTAGCCTGCTTCACTGTATTCCATTAACGTTACATGTAGGGATTCAGACCTGCAGCGTTCATGCACTGCTCGTGCACCCTTTTGTGTGGAGCTCCACTGGCAGCTCCTGGTTGTGCAGAGGCAAATGCTGCACTCTGCTGGCAAGCACACTACACTGCACTGAGGTTAACCAGGCGGTTAACAGCCCCTTTCCCCATGTGACTGAGCAACAACCAGTGCTTCACTGCTTCTTATTATCACTGCTGCAAACACACTCTTTCTTAAACATTAAAAAGCCAATAAATCCAAATCACTTGATGCCTGGTGAGATGTATAATAACTACAGTCCACTGGCTGTCACAGGTTCAAGGCCACAAGACATTCAAAAGTGTATGAAAATAAGCACTGAGGGGCTACGGTTTGGCACAGTGAGCTAAATGCTAATGTCAGCACCCTAATATGCTAACATGTTTAACAGATATAATGTTTACTATGTTCAACCTTCTTAGTTTAGTGTGTCAGAATGGTAGCGATTGCCATTCAGCATCAAACATAAATTACAGCTGAAGCTCATAAAAACTGGCAAAATGCAATTCATTCTTAATATGAATGAACTGAACTTTACAGCAATCCATCAAATAGTTACGGAGACATTTCACTCCAAACTACAGATGTCCCTAAAACGTTTGATTCCATTTTTTTCAACTGTGAAAAACGTCGACAACACAGCATGAATCTCCAGCTATGTTTTACTGTTAATTCCTGCTCTTACGCTCTATTGTTTTGTCAGAGCAAGTTTTCACTTAAAAAAAATGAGTCAGCTCCTACGATTCCCTGGCAGACTCAGCTGTCTATTCAGGAAACTACTGTTGTCTCATCGACTCACTGGTTGACATCATGAGCTTAAGCCAAACAAATAACGTGGGATCCCAGTTTTACAGAAGTCAAACAAGTCTGACATTAATAAACTGTAAAGCAGAGGATCAACACACTGCTGGAACCTGATCATGGCTGTAACAGGAACGGGGTGAAGAGCTTCTCTAACAGTGAAAACGTAATGATTTAGGGGCGACACAGGATAACTCTGGACAGATTAATGTGTTGCAGCTCCTTCCGAGCTCAACTCTAACGTGACATTTCAGGAAAAAGACAGAAAATGCAATACTGATGACAAGAATATCCACAAAAGACAAACAAGGACATGGATGCCACACTGCATTTGAAAACTGATGCATCTGTGGAGCAATCCCCCGAAAAGGGCCACTGAACTCAATCCAAAGACACAATCACTAAACATAGTAACTCTCTGCTGCAGAAGCCACAGTGTCAGTGTTTTCGGGACTCACCTGGACGTTGCCAAAGTCAACAGTCTCATAGTGAAAATGGGCACATTCTGCCAACCTGGGGAAATGACCTCTGGGGAACGTCAGCCTAGGGAAAAAAACACAGCACAACAGCACCTCATCGGTATTCAAAACACTGAAAGCATGATGGAGAGAAAAGCAAAGCAAAGCAAAAGAGAGCAGAAGAGGCGGGGAAAGAGAGGGAGAGAGAGATCAGGCCTGTATGAGGGAACGGGGTTAGTGATGCAGCTGGCCGACCTGTCTGTCTGTCTGTCTGTCTGCCTGTCTGTCTGTCTGTCTGTCTGTCTGTCTGTACACATCATTTTATAGCTCCTCATTTCACTGGCCTGGATAGGAGCCCTGTTTTACAGCCTATAATAGCAGCAACACTGTGGCAGAGAACACCTACTTCTTCATGTTCTTGACCTTCATGCTAGCTGTGCTGACACAGGAGCGCAGGAGGGGCTCGGCCGGGTGCTCTGTGATGTCATCACTCCTCACCTGCCAAACACAGAAAGCAGACAAGTGTCGGTCATGCACAGGACAACCGGCATGTTGATTGCTATAATGTATGTACGATGTGTCTGTGCTGCAAAAGATTTGGGTTTGTTTGTTGTGCTATGCTATTTTATGCTGATATTACGTAAAGATAAACTGGGTCACAATATCATATTTCATATAAATAAATATTTGAACAGTAAGGTTGCTTTTGAGACATGTATGGATATTAATATTATTAACATTGGTAATATTGGTCTTGAACTGTTTTGTTTGTCCAGTTTGCAGTTGGTTTTAATTACGGACGTGTCACGCGTGTGAAGGGTAACGTCACAATCAGAACAAATTAAAGTACAAACTATATAAAGAATACACTATGCATAAAATCTGGAACTGAAAAGCTGGAGATGTTATGTCACTCACCCATGAGATGACAAAGATGAGGACAAAGATTAGATGCAAACAAAGGTGGAGCTGTGGACGCCCATTACACAAAACTAGAGTAACCAGAAGTAAACTGATGATGTCATCACGCCCTCATTGGCCTGTGACAATATTAGCTTAACACCTTTACCTCAGCAGTTCTCAAACACACCACCTCACTCTCATTCCCAGCACAGACGTGAGACGTCCTGAGCGGCAGCTTAGCACTGATCACTGACTTTGACATGTGACTTCAGTGACATCACGTTATGGTGACATCATGGTGTGAATCACAGTCCCATGGAAGACATGTCTGTTAGTGTGTGTTTATGTATTTGTGTGTGTGTGTGGGCGTGTACCATGGCAGTGGATATCTCCTGTAGCTGTTTCTCTTCTGGAGGATTACTGTTGGTGGTTTGAGGTAAGGCATCATCTTTGCCCAGGTCAGTAGATGGTGTTAAATCTCTGCAGAAACAGAAACAGACACAACAGAATCGATTAATAAAGACAAAAAAAAGGAGGCATCTCATAATGCCAATAGCATTCATGTTGTCTGGGGATTTTTTAATAAGATTTGCAGTTTTTAAAAAATACACCAGAGGGAGCAAGTGAGGGAGATTTAGAATATGTGGCCCGGGCTCTAAGCATGACATTGCACCAGCTTGGGCAAAAAAGATGTACTAGGACTGTGGTGTTTGAATCTCCAATATTCAGAGGTAAACATATTAATTAAACATTAAAAAAAAAAAAATCCAATCAGCTCTAGATTGGGACAAATCTTGATGCAGGTGAAGAATTGTAACATCTCACACTATGGTGGGGTCAACAAAAAGCCATCGTGTCTTTTGTATGTGTTCAGGAAAGCAAAGCTCATCTATTCAGAGAGCCATAAAGGAAATCCACCCACAAGGGAGTGCTTCACAAAACCTTCCAAAGCCTGAAATGTGACTCAATGTATTCGGGAGTGGAGGGTGAGGTTGTTTCAGCTCAACTTTTATCAGCAACAAAGAGAGGACAGAGACAGGCCTTGGATCTGTCACTGTGATTCAGCCTGATGAGATCGGGGCATGAGGCCAAGAACACTGACACACAGTGTAATTCATGTGATTCACAGCGACAGAACTAATTACATACACGCAATGAAAATTCACTGGAAATACCATTAGTTTAGGAGCTGATGGAGCTTTAAAACCGGAGCAGCGTTTCTCCCCGTCTCACTGTGAGAACAGGGTCACGTTATAGCCCTGCCATTACACCACGTTTATCCATGCATCATCACACTCCTTCTCTTGTCTTGCACGTCTATGTGGCTTTACATAATTTTCATCAGCTGACATGAAGCGCAGGAAAAGAGAGTAACTCACCGCTCAAGGACGTCACTACTTCCTGGTTCACCCCGGGGTCCTGAGGCAGCATTCTCAATCACCGCGGCAACCACACATGCAGCCTCCATGATGCTGCCTGACTGCAACAGCCCGCTGTAGAGAAACGTGAGTGGGAGGGAAAAGGAGGAGAGCGAGGGTGGGCGAGCGGATGGCAGAGAGGAAGACAGGAAGACGAATCTGGTGAAATAAAGCCGCCGCCAGACGTCAACCCACTTGAGGCTGCAGCGAGAGCGACACTCAAGGCTACAATCCACAGAGCCCAGACTGTTATCTGCGATGACATAATGCTACAGCGCTAGGAGCTGCTTCAGTGAGAATGCACGTCAGGCCGAGCATTCACGGGATGGTTTTCATGAGAATATCTGCTTCCATTTTTGCATAGTACTGACAGGTTTTAGCTGGAGACAAAAACACATTATCTTCCTCAAGGAAACGTCAACACTGTGAAAGCTGCTTCAGTACATGTCCTTGAATAACTTAAGCAGGTTTAGGGTCATTATTTTTGCTTTTAAGATGCCTGAATATTTTTTTTTCACTATACGAACAATTAAAAGTTGTACTGTATATACGTACTTGTATTATTTTAATAACGTCCACCCCAAAATGAAAATCAACCCCTGTCATGGAAAAAAATCTACTTAAGTTTATACACTATATAGACAAATGTATCCAGACGGAGTTGGGCTTGAGTTGGGCTCGGCCCCTTACTTCCAGGGAAGGGAAATCTTCCCTGGAATCAGCACATCAAGACATTTTAAACAATGTTATGCTTTAGAATTAAAACAGTTTTATTGCCACATACGTTTACACAAAACGTGCAATTTGTCTTGGCATAAGGTGCAAATACATAATATCAATATAAAATTAGACTGGGCCAGGCCTTTTTGTCTGACATCAGTGTCTGACCTCACAAATGCTCTACTGCATGAACGGGCAAAAACTCCCACAGAAACACTCTAAAATCTTGTGGAAAGCCTTCCCAGACGAGTGGAAGCTGTTACAGCTGTCCCTGTTGGTGTAATGGTCACGTGTCCCAGTATTTTTGTCTATATAGTGTATGTTCACATGTAACATGATGAAGACATGAAGTTAGTGCCCCCTGGCCAATTAAGGCTTAAGTTTCTCCAAAACTAATAAAAAATAAATTAAATCTAAAGATGGGCTCATATGAACTGACTAACCACTTAATATCAACTAAGGTGGGTCCTGCAGGATTACCCAGTTTGTTTCTCCTCTCTTTTAAAGGGGACCCTTGGAGTCTGAAGACCTTGAGCAGGTTGCAGACTGGAAAAGGTTGCCAGGCTGTCACAAAGCTAATATATGTGGGCATACAACTATTCACACTCACCAGCCTCTCTTAGCACATCAACCCAACCTGCAAATGTTCTTAAGGCTGTGGGAGGAAACCAGCGTAAGCAAAGTACAGGAAAACTGAAGCTGTCAGGTATGGACCCAGAACCCCCTCACTGTGAGGCACCAGCGCTAACAACTTCAGTACGGGTCATGCAGCACTCATCACATGAAGTACTAACTACGGTACGTGGACATGCTTTTACGTACTTTTACTCAGTGGTTGGTTTTCATGGTTTGGGCTAGGCCTCTTTTTTCCAGTTTTGGATTTGTTCAATTTTTGCCATGTTTCTTGAAATATTGTCACAATAACAACTCAATGTAATACACTGGGAAAACATTTCTGATACAGACCCTTTTTTATATTCAATCAGTGAGAAGACAGATCGGGATAGTCCCTGTCCCTGTCACTCTTTACCAGACTCCATGATTACTACTCCCTTCTTTTTGTATTGTAAACAAACAGAAGTAGGAATGTCCTGAAGAGGTGAAACTAGACTCTTCCTAATGTTCCTTGACAATATTCCCACAACTAGCTCCCAAACAAATGTGGGTGCTTAGCGTTACACTTTAAGACATGTGGGCACAAAGCCAAGCCTCTACTTCATTATTTGAAAAAGTCCCTCCAATTAACATGAAGAAGTTTTACCACTTCCTAAGCAGATCTGCTAATAAACACAACAAGGAGATTTATCAGCCCCAACTGCTGCTGTAGTAGCAGTTTCCCACCAGCCCCTCTGGCCTGTAGCCTCACTTAGTTGCTGTTGACTGACTTCCACAAAACCTCATGACTCAGCAGAATGTGAGCAGGCAGACAGGAATACAGGCCTGATCGAGCTCCACTTTATCCACATCTCATACCGTCTCTCCCCTCTAACAGACAACATAACCTTGCTGAGGAGAGCCAATGCATTACAGCAAATTAATTTACTGTTGATACGTGACAGATCAAGTCCTCAGAAGGGGTCACTTGGGGGAAAAAGTGTTTGGAAAGTCAGGAATAAGACAGGGGTCACCAAATTATGCAGAACTAAATGCATGAGGAGTACATGTGATCCTCAAGCATTTAGTTCTGCAATGCCTCTCAGTGCATCTTACATATGGATACCAACACAAAATCAAAGCTGCACAGTCTCCAAGTTACAGTAATTATCGTTCCCCCGTTCAAAATATTTTGGCTATGCGGTGCAAACGAAGGGCAGCGATTCCTAGAGGCCGCATGCATGCCATGATTAAAGACGTCGCACAGAGTACGCGGCACACAGCCTGACCTTGCTGATTGTAGCACATCACGCAGTGAGTGTGTCAGAACATGTCGTACTTCACACTGCAGGAGAGGCTGGCTAGCTGGGTGCTTTAAAAATACTAAAGCTGCTCCTATAGGAAGCAAAGAGATGCGTGAAAAGTCAAGTATTTTGGAAATGGGCCACATAACTTGGGTAACTATTAAAAGACAAGGGCTGTCATGATTGCTTAAAAAAAAAAAAAAAGGAAGAAAGATCCTGATTTTAGGAGGTGATGTTGCTTTTTACTGCATGTGGCATCGTCCATGACAGAAAAAAAAAAATGGGTGGAAACACACCGACACTTTTCACAGCATCAGAGAACAATAGATCGAAACCTAAAACTCTGACACCTTGGGAACCAACATCACTCAAACGCGGCGGAAATCTTCTCTCCACTACTTGTGTGCTAATCAAGTAAAACTATTCCGGATGCAGCGATAAAGAAGCCGTGCACCTGCCAAACTTAAAGGAAGAAACGTGTTCTGATGTCAGGAGACTTGAGCAGCGCACGAGGATGCTGCCCTGCTATCCGATGGCCTACATGGCGTTCTCAAGAAAAATAGGGCAGCCTACACAAATCTTGCACGGTCTTTATGAAATCAGCTAATGTGTTCGCATGAAGAATGGCTGCCTACATGTTTGCAGCTACAGCAGATGCATCTGTGAGTCACAGCTACTTCTTCACATATCAGAGGAGGGAGGAGGAAGGGCTGAGGAGGAGGAAACGGAATAAAAAATAGAAACTGCCATTTCACATGTTTCTGTGTCAGGGATTGACATCACACACATTAATGCTAAAATAGCTCATAAGTGGATATTCTGCAGTACTATTATGGAGCTCTACAGATGATTAGGCAATAATATCAAGGCAGGTTGTTTAAGATTATTATGTATGGCAAATCCAGACACATTTTCATAACACAAACTTAATTAGAGTTATTAAAGCAGATATTGTGGTTACTTTTGACAAAGAGGCGAGTAACAGTAAGACTTTTCTCATTATCGCTGCTCGCTGTCCTCTCTTACAATACAGCTGAAAATGCAAGAATGGTGCGTAGGAATTTTCTACATTTTAACAAAAGGAGAATTTGGTTGCAAAAGCAGGAAAAAAAAAACCTGACGCATTTAAACTTAACATTCACATTTTAAATCCTTGCAAATGAACTTCAGGCTTTCGATGCTACAGTATGAACTAAAATGACTTTGACTATGACTATGACCAGCAGATACGAAGCAACATTATAATGCATTTGTTCACTATGTTCGCCAGCTAATTGCAAAGTGTGTCTGTCTGCTGTTTAGCGCTGGGATGGTTCATAGAGCTTTTTAGCTGACTTAAAGACAGTGCAGAAGGGATAATGGTATAATGCTCCACAGAGTTAATGGCTGGTGCAGAACTATCCCTTTAAACTGCATGCAGTCATATAACCAATTATCAGCATAAAAAAAAATAATAGAAGCTTTGATTGCACTTCAACATATCTTGAATTTGATGCAGATAAAAAAAAAAAATTTAAAAAATCATCTCAACCACAGGATGTGACAGGGCTGCACTGTGAGGGGAAAGCTGGTTTCATGCTCTCATTCAGAGACCTGGACTGAATGCAGTCAACAGCAGCAAGAGACATGTGGTCCCACAGACTGAGGTGGGAAATGAAGTCTCAGAAAAACCTTTGACATCGCCACTAAGTCAGTCTGACCGAGCAGATGACATCATCATTCCCCCTCGGCATTCAGACACGCCCAGTGCTACAATGCAAAATATTGGTTTTAATTGACCGCCTTTACTGCGGTTTTGTCAATCATTTCACTCCTTGGGGGAGGAGGAGGTGGCGGTCATATGATCCCTTAATCTTCTTGAGATCTACCCGAGTGAGATTAACTTTATTTCATTTCACACTGATCTTTGTCCTGCGACCTTCAGAGTCAACCATGATCCCAGATGAAGGGCAGAGAGCGGGATGAACAGCAGGGCGATTAAGTTGTAGGCAACGAAGACCCAAATACTTCATTAACAGTCTGATCCGTCACCGAAGCCTTACAGCGAAGCACAGGCCTTTTCGGTTTAAAAATAAAGGATAAAGAGGAAATTTTACAAATATTTTAAGAATATGACAAGAACTCTGGAGGGTACAGCTGTGCAGCTATGTTATTGGCTCAGGTAGTATTGGATGTTGCACACGGTTATAGAAGATCACAATCACCCGCCCAATCTCATGCGATCCAATACAACATCCGAGCAACAGTTGCTACCTTTGTAAAGCTCATGTGCAGCTCTATCAGAACTTTGTGACAATTTCCCAAAGCATAAGATAATGTCATCAGATCCCTTGTTTTGTCAGCTGAACAATCCAAAAACCTAAAGATATTCAGTTTATTATCAGACATGAAAAAGCAGTAAATCGTCACAACTGACAAGCTGGAATCAGTGAATTAAGTGATGCTTAGTGATTATTTTGAGTCACTTACTCTTCAGTCCTCATAAATCGATAAAATACCTAAATCAATTTCTCTGTTGATTATTTTATTGATTATTGGTTTGTTTTTTTGAAATCACAATTGAGGATCTGGAAACTAAAGAATGTTTGGTGTTTTTGCTTGGAAAATGACAGATAATTAGATCAGATCAACATCAGAAACCTAAATCTAAACCTTCCTCGTGTTTGGACCCCACAGCTTCCAACACACGTACGAGTCCTGTACATTGTGTGCAGAGGCTTCACAACGCTCTTCACAACGCTGCAACTAATTATTATTTTCTTTATTGACCAATCATTAATCATCAAGTCATTTGGTGGATAAAATTGCAGAAACAGCAAGGCATTTTTTTTCTCAAAAAATAAATAAATAAAATCCTAAAATAGTTTCTGACTATATTTCAGCTGATTGTCTAGTCAGTTAATGGCCAAAATAATAAATAAATTGAGCAACACTATAACACACAACCGAATGCCAACAGCTCTCATAAAGGTTTAAAAACACGAAACTATAAAATACAACTCTCAGAAATCTTCACAAAGGCAGCGCTTCTTGCAGGGTAGTGGTACAGAATTGCATTATATTACACGGGTCTTTATCATTGGGTGCCCTCCCACTGCATTACACGGATTCCTAGAAAAAAAAACAGCACCAAAATCCTCTGGACAGATAAACTCAGATTTGTCTTCATAAGCTCTGATGCAACCAAACATTCATTACCAGTCCGCACTAAAACCAAATGGCTGCTCAATTGGGTAACACAACAGGGAAAACTTTCATTAGCAGAGTATACTCTGACCTGTTGGGCCTGACAGATCACCAGTCAGTCTCATGCATGAACCCCCCCTCACCACCACCACCACCACCACCACCCCTCCTACACACACACACACACACACACACACACACACACACACACACACACACACAAAGACAGAAGGTTATTTGTCAACTTCAGTGAAAAAAAAATGACCAGGTGTTTACATGACACGTTCAATGACAGCACGTTAAACACCACGTCTGCACATTGTGTGGTAGTTAGTGACAATCCCCGGTCAAACAGCCTACCTGTAACTGTGCACGTTGCTCCACTCTGCTGCCTCCTTTATGCTGCACAGCGCTGTGCTTCTCGACGAGCAAACATGCTGTCAGCATCGCACTCCAGAAACGCTTATCTCAGAGGCACACACGGGCTTAAAGCCGACCGTCTGAGGTAGATGTTTTCAGGGTAAAAACTGTGCTCGGGTGCGACATCGCTGAGGCAGTGTGGGAGTCATCCCGGAGCGCGGCGACGGTCGGACTGACTGACTGACAGACTGCTGAGGAGGATCTGCACTCGCCACCGGGAGCGCGCGCCAATGATCTCGTGCCCGCGCCTCGGATATATTTTACCCCCAGGGGTTCCCAGACCTTTTCTATGTCAAGGACCCGTGTGCGAGTTAGGCAGCAGGGTATGCACTTCGTGTTTTAGTATATTCACCAGCACGAGGAGCCCCATCTGGCAAGTTGTGCGGTGTTAGGTAATGCTTGGTACAGACTTACATAACCATGTAGTGTAGGTGGGGTGGTAACAGTGAGAGGAGTGAAACCTGGTGTGCAAATCGCTTCATCCTCATACATCATCTTACTGTGCTTGTCCGCTGAAGAAAATAATGGGAAATTCAGCTATTCCTGTTCTTGCCTGTGGTGTCAGTGGGACCCTTTTATGCTCCCTTTTGGCCCCTGCAACCGATTTGACCTGTTTGGGGGTTCTTTGATCAAAAGATTAATCAGATGGCTCAATAAGGTCATTATGCCATTAAACAAAAAACAGCATTGGTTGCATCTTCTTAAAGCAATAGTGCAGCATTTTTGGAAAGATACTCTCATGACTACTGTCTTGTTAAATATGAAGCTACAGGCAGGAGGAAACAGCTCATTTAGCATAGACTGGAAACAAGACTGGAAATGGGGAAAGCTAGCCTGGCTTTGTTCAAAGTTCAAAAATAGCTTACCAGCAGCCCTAAAGCTAAAGCTAACAGCTCTGTTTAACCTGTTCAGAAGCCAACAGGTAGCAGGGACTCTGTCTCAGCTAGCTGTCAAGCTAGAGATAGTGCATTACCTTCTAAAACCTTAACTTGTGCTTTTCACACTCAGGTTTATATCTGAGCTTCAGAGGTCAGATTTAGCTACCTTTGGACAGAGCCAGGTCAGCTGTTTCCTGTGTATGCCAAGCTAGTAGCTAAGCTAACTAGCTGCTAACTGCCGTATTAGCATCTGACAGGTAGGCTACAATCACCTGGAACTCTTGGCATACTTTAAATGTCTCAACATTTTTAATTTATAATGTGATGTTTTGCTTTTAGCCGAGAAATTCTGATAGGTAACTGCCAGAGAATAACCATGAACTGCAGTCTAAACGAAAGTCACCTACAGGAATACATTTTTGCTAAAACACACTGTAATGGTTGGTGAAAAACACAAAACCACTAAACTTAATTTTTAAAATAATCTACAAGATCGTGTAACACTTATGAGACTAAGTCTTAAAGGTGTGTGTGTTGGATTAACTGCACTTTTCACTTTCCTCAGGTGTATGCAGATGGCTGCTCATTTGTTTGTTTCCCAGCCTGCCAGGGGAATTTGAACAAAAGCCCAAAGGTCATTTTGACAGGCCTCATCCTCGTTCAAGCTATTTGTTTTCCTTGTTCTCTGCTCAGTCGCCACACAGTTCATTCCTTAACGTTTGGGTGGAGGCGGCAGAGCCGGGGTCAAAATATTAATCATTGAACAGTATGCATGCATTTAAACACAGCCTTTGCTCTTCCTTGAATAATCTTTGTTCTAAATTATGTTGCTTTTTCTCGGTTCTGAGACCAAATTTGTGGGATAATTGTGACTTTTGTTTTATTTTTGAGAGGAAAAATGAAAACTGGCTCTTCAACTCCTAGGCTGCTGCCTATGTGTCCTGGAATTAAGACCCCCCCTGCCAAAAAACAAAAAACAAAAAAAACAAAGCAAAACCCTGACCTGATTAAGTTGCTCCTATTCCCACACTGTCCTCCCCACTCTTTACCCAACACTTACACCCTGTGTCCAGCACATGAACTACACCTTCCTCTTCACAGACAGCGAACAGAGAAGCTCAGAGAGACAAAACCACATGCAAAGCAAAGACTCTTTTGATTTTTTTATTATATCAAAATACAAAAATTTGAGAGGAAAATTTCGTATGGGACTAAGCTTTTGAAATGATATGGTGACATGAATACAACACTGCTTTCATATTCTCACAGACATGCCATAGATAGAGCATAGATCATGTGCTAGGCCCATGTCTACGTCATGATGAGCCACCGGGAGTGAGCCTGTGTAATTTCCCTAGAAAGGCTTTTGATGGTGACTATATCCAGGCCATGTTGGTAACAGGCCAGAGTGTTTTTACATCATAGTTCATTCAGGTTTCTGTTTACTCAATAAAGAAACGAGATCCATGGCAGTTGAACATGAAGAGTGAGTGAGACATGATCTCAGACGATACAGAATTCACTGGACAGCAGTGGCAAACGAGAGAAAAGTAATACAAATATTATACATAAGGCTTTGGTACAGCACCATACAGTATGAGTTAATTGCTCACAAAAAGTTAAGTGAAGCTTAATACCTGATGTAGTGACAGAACAGAATGACAAGTCTAAAAACTGACCAAAAAAAGAGAGAGAAACATCAGGTTTATCGTTTTAAAACAGAGAAAAGTAAAAAAAAAAAAAAAAAAATGTTTTTGCTTTGAAATATTTACATATGGACACTGCTGAAGACAACTTAAAAGAACATCATGGGGACAAATTATGTACAAACAGAAACAGAAGAAACAACATATAATACAGAATGTAAACATGTGATGTACAGCACAGATTTCAGTGGATGACAATGAAATGAAATGTTGTAAATTTTGTTCCTTTTTAAGCACTACTTGGTTTGCTTGAGTATGAGCATAAGCTAAAACAGTCAACGATGTAGTGCTTATTGTAGCCTACGATAATAATACATTCTAGTTTCTCAGTGCTGGTACACATGAAAAAACAGAGAATATAGAAAATACTACATGTTTCTATTTTCCGTCCAATAACAACCAGCTCAGATGTCCATGAATGATTGCTAAATAGGCGTATTTTTTTTCTTTTTTTGTATTGTACTCTACATGCAAGATTAATACAATAAAAAATCAAATTGGTTTCTAAGTATCATCCTACCAGCACCTAGTGATGCACTAAAAGCTGTAAGCAGAAAAGTTGGAAAAAACCCAAAAAGAAAATGAAATAAAATCAAATAAAATACTCAGCTAACAGTACGTCCAAAGCAGCCCTCTTAAACACTGTACATGTTTCTGTTGAGTATGCAAAAAAGAGCCCGGAAGACGACATCCGTTCGTAAAACCCATGAAGGGGATGTACGAGCTTTCCCAAGACCTTTCCACCAGGATAATCGGCAATAAATACAAACGTGGTCTGATGACTACTCATGGCTATACCGTACAGTACTAGTAGGAATTCTATCGTCAAAACGGTGGAGAGATGACGTGAGACGGTCACGCCCCTGCAGTAGTGTGCTTGAAAAACAGTGCTGTTAACTGAAGATGGTAGACCTACAGGAAGTGTGTAGAAAAGATCCCCTCGTGACCTGACGACGCTCTCAGATCTCCCTCCCGTGTGTCCTGTGTCGTGTACTAATCTAAATCAGGTTATGTTTCTCCTTTTAGGCTGGGTTAATATTCTCAATATCATCACAAATATACTTTAGAGAGGGTACCTTGGAAGCACAGACAGACATTGCAAACACACTATAGAAAACAGGTCATCTTGGAGTTCATTTGAATGTCACAAGTCTCTATTATTTGAGGTTATACTACTATTTTCCAATATTGTTTATCACTGCCATCACACCATGATACTGTTATGATGAGGACCTATAGTGTCTACCAGGAGCTAGTTTAGTTGCTCGAACACACAGGGCCGAGAGAGTTGCTCGTGGAAACGGAAAACCAAAAAATCTTTAAGACCTCTATTCTACAGCACCACAAAGTTTAACATAGCACCAAGTCGTAATGTTCAAAGCAACTATGCCCTAACACACTGTTCTTTGTCAAACTAATGTAAACACAATTTCCTCCACAGCACATATTGTACATGACTATAGCATGTCTGTGACTCTTAGAAAAAAGTTTCCTTCAGTTTTATTTGCTTTGGACACCTGAAGGCGAAAGACCGAGAGTGAATCTACATGTGTGCTCATGAACGGGCGAAATACAGTATTACTTTGTTCCAGAAATATTATTATAGAGGGCAACACACTTCTGCTTCTAAAGCTTTTTCCAAATGGGCATTCACGTACTATACATCAGAGAAAATACTACTAACCTTGTGCAGCCAGCGGGCTATGGCAATAATACATTGTACGGTTCTAACATTAAGGTTTCTTTTCTTCTCAGGTAAAATAATGTCTGCTAAAGTATGACAAATGAGGCACCTTAAAATGTTTTAGAAACATTATCCACTTAAAGCCGTACTGTAAGCAAATACTTTTATATATAATCTAATTTCTTTTTCCTTGTTATCCTTCCCGTCTTTTCATACATCCCCGTACAAGAACGTCTTCCTGTAAAACACGGTTTGATTTATCTTTACAAATACAATACATACCATGTACAGTACATAACAAATATAGATATTTTTTTTCCCCCGTATCTTACACGATAACCAATTTGTTAAAGTAGACTCTCACTTTCAGGCAATCATCACTTTCTCACTTGTCAAAAGAGTTTGCGATTTCAATAAGCAGACATTGAGTCGATTCATTCACGTGGATATTTGTCAAAAAACGTGGGTATCAGGTGGAAATGTATCTGTTGTGTCTTTGAGTGATTGAACTAGCATTGGCAATAAAAGGGAACCGGTTGTTTTTGTTACCGTCAGAACGAAGGGAGCTTGGCTCAGAACCCGTGTGGAGCCCGTTAGTTATTACCACACACAGGAATATCACAGAGAAGTGAAACTGCTTGGACTTGTGTGTGCCAGCCGCTCATCTCACCAATTGCAGCTGCACTCTAAACAACGTCATGGGTCATTCAATGTACTGTGACGTCGGGACATTCATTTCCTGTACAGCAAAACATACATTCAATATCGGTTAGTGTCGAAAAATTAACAAACATACAGAGAAGTAGCTAGCAAGTAATATACAGTTGTTAAAGATAAACAGTCAGGGTGGCCATTGTTTGAATATTTCTCATTGCTTGTTTAACAGGTTTGTGAATTGAACACATTTTCCTCCGACAGCTTTTGTTAAACATTAACATCCTCCTGGTTTGCTCTCTCTGCATGAAAACTCATGTAGAGCTCTTCGGTGCTTTTCCACTCAAGTAATATTTATTGATTTATTTGCCTTTTTTGAGTCTAAGCTTCTGTTGTCTTATTTGTAATGGGTACTCTGGTTCTCTCCTATTTCTTGGATATACACAGTTGAAGCAGGTACCCATTTAAAATGTCAAAGAAAAAAACAAAAAACAAGTTATGCATCGTGTAGCATTTTCTCTCATGTGTCCTTGGCAGAGAAAGTAAAAACACAAATAACAGTGGAGTCCCTCACTCCCCCAGAAGAGACAGATATGAGAAGGCGAAGGAAAAGGCAGTTTATGTTAGAAAAACCAAGAGAGAAAAAGGCAAAAAAAAAAGGCACCTCGAGATGTGCCACATTTCACAAATGATTCCTTAATGATGAAGTACATACTACAGTACACGTCACAATTCATCACCCTGTTCTTCTAAGCCCTACAAGTCCCACCTCTGTCGAGTGCGTGAGTCCCAAATTATTTAGAGAGTTCTCAAGAAGGCTGCGATCTTTATCTTAATATGGTGCCGTAACGATGAGTGTAAACACACTGAGCCGTCAAGCACTAAAATTAAGACAGTCCTCTAATGGTTGGCATTGGATCATAAGTCAAAATAAACACAATATGCCAGCTATTACTGATAATAAAAAGCTTCTAAATTAGATAAAGTTAGGCCATATTATCCTTCTGAATGAGTGTGGTGTGTGTGTGTGTGTGTGTGATATAAACCTTTTTAGCCATACGTTTTATAGGTAAAAAGGTCAAGTACGTACAGTATACCACAAGAATTACAGCAACTCTGCGTTTACTCTGAGGTATATTTTGTGGTAAGAACCCTGTGTTTAAATACTGACACTATTTGTATTGTAGGAAAGGTAGACTCGTCCCTGTCCGAGGACGCACCAGGCTTCACAGTACACTGTATCACTGAAAAACCAAACGATATGGACCCCTCAATGACCAGTGAGTGAAAAATCTTTAACGTGTTGTGACATACTCAACCAACACATTGTTATTACTGTAGGAGGAAGCTTAATTCCCTTGTTTTACTATTTATATACATTATATATTTTCAGAGCATTTTCAAGTGAAATTCCTCAGAGACAAGTAGTGATGACGACTCAGAAAAGCGGTTGTTCTTGTCTTCGAATGAGATCTCCAACCCCCGGGGGTATTCAGCTGGATACTCTCCCTGCTCCCCAAACACAGACGAACTTTCTGAGATGATAAGAAATGCATTAGTTTGATAC
This sequence comes from Scatophagus argus, assembly GCF_020382885.2. Taxonomy (NCBI): domain Eukaryota; kingdom Metazoa; phylum Chordata; class Actinopteri; family Scatophagidae; genus Scatophagus; species Scatophagus argus. The sequence continues at coordinate 18,575,141 of NC_058497.1, read as the reverse complement.
AGGGAGCAGGGAGGTGTGAGGTTGTTTTTTTTTTTTTGTTGTTGTTGTTGTTTCAGATTTTTTTTTTTTTGTTGGGGGAGGTCAGTTTAGTCGAGTCCAATGGCTTGGTGGGCACACGGGTCAGCGTAGAGTCCCATAATTTGGGCCCTCGGAGTCTGCACTGGCCAGAATGCCTGTCTGGTCCTCCTCAGACCGCCTGCAGTGCAGGAAGGAGGTCAAATAGAGATAGGGGTTCTTCTTGTTTTGCCTTTTCCGCTTTCTGTGGAGGCTGACATCCTCTCCCTCTTGGGGTGTCTGAGATTGCTGCTGGGTCTGAGAGGGACATGCACCTGAAAGGGAGGCAGAGAGAAAACACGGAGTGACACACCATCCACATAGTTTAAGATGAATCTCTTGTGTCCTTTCTCTAATGGTCAGACGAACCTGATCTCCTTGCGGAGGTTGTGTTGTTATTGTTGTTGGCAGCCACTCCCTTGGCTTTAGTAATACAGTGGTGTAGCAGTGCTGGTAAGCTCTCAGACCCGGCAGGATCACTAGACGCACCTAGAGGTTCCCTGAGACGAGGAGAAACAGCACAGCATAGGTTGTCCTGCATTAATTCAACAGTCATGTTTTGGTCCCATCTCAGACGTGAAAAGACAGAACTTTGCATCGGTATTTACAGTAGACGCTACTGCATGTTTTTATGGGCTCTTGTACTTCTACTCAGAGCCCTTTCTCTAAAATGATAAACTTCCACTTTATCTGCACTGATGGATGACAAAAGTTAGACACAAAAAGAAAGAGGCAAAGAAAGAACAAAAGAATAGCTTACTTAAGGTGGGAGTGGATTTGGTGAATTTATTAGCTATTGAGTTTCTTCTCAAACAGTCATCACATTAAAGACCCTTACAGGAAGTATGGTAATGCAGACTACATATTTATCCTCAAAGGCCAAAGTGTTGGTGATACAAAGTCACTACGTCCTCACATTTTAAGCCTTATAACTGTAAAATCTGGAACATTTTGTGGTCCTACCAACAGTCCTAAAAATAAATGGAAAAAAAAACATATTCCAGGTTAAGAAAATAATTACTGTGCTCATTCAGGTTTGGGTCTTTAAATAGTGACTGCTTCAGAAATGTAGCTATACTGATCTCTTTGCTATAGAAAACTCATAAAATGAAAATAATTTCTAGAACTGTAACAGTAGCCATAAAGTTTTATTACACAAAGCAGGAAGTTCAGTGTGTATGTGTTTTAAAACTGTGGAAGCCGAGAACAGCCGTGCTTGCAGTTATTTTTTTAACGCTGTTATCTCGAGATCACGAGCTAATTAATATCATTATCTCGAGAAAACAAACGTTTGTTTCTTGTTATTAATTATAATGTTTATCGGAGATCAGAAGTGCCTTGTCAGCATGCATAGATGGCGTACTGACAACTGGAGCAACTGATTTTAGCTGAAGTGTCGGACTGTACTTCAGCCAGGGTCAAACACAAGCAGAAACGGTATTGTGTCTTTGTGATCCTGCTGACCACTGAGGTAACTGTACTGATCAGCTACAAAGGCTCCCCAGCAGCCATGACGGTGATCTTGATACCAGATGTAATCAATGAACCAAGCACTTATTTTCTAGTTCGTTATGATAATCCTGAGATTTGAGAAAACAAAAGTCATTTTCCCATGATAATTATCTTGTTATCTCCCAAAATCTACCTTTTGTGTTCTCGAGGTAACAAAATATTTGCAAGCGCGGTTGCTCTCAGCTTCCATGTTGAAGAAAGAGGAAAATTAACAGCTGTTTTTGAAGTCTTGGGAACTATTTTCATTTCATGAGCGATACATGCTACGATTAATGAAAAATAATCAATGTTCAATCAGTGAAAAAAATAATCACATCAAGCTGAAAAAGTATCTTCTCTGTCACGGTATGCAGTCTGTCTTAGACACAGCTTTACCTCATACTGAACACTGGTTTTGTTGTCCATCTCTCATAGAAAGATGCAATAAAATTAAATTAGATCCAAGTAACCTCACAAACTCTTAGGATTTAAGTTCAGGTTCATGAGGGTCAGTGTTGGCTCAATGTCTTTGCCTTTCAAAGAACTGAACACAAACAGCTTCAAAACCTGACTTAATGTTTCGTTAAGTCAGGCTGTTGTGCCAAACATGTATTGTTTCAAAAGGCATAGGAACAGAAAGCTTTAGAGATGCTGTCCATCACTTGTCACTGTGGAGAGAGAGATTGAGAACCATTAGCAGAGGGGGGGAGACAAATCTGAGAATTGCAACAGTCCTGGACAGATAGAGAACATTTCCATTATCACATAAACTGTGTGCCGAGGCCACAGTGCTTTAAATAAAGTACAATTCCATAGACATGAACACTGTACAGCACACTTTCATAAACATGAACACTGCGTACAGAGGCTTCACCATGCTGACGGGAGGAGATGGCAGGAAGAGGAAATGGCCGTTAAAGAACAAGTCACATGACAGGAAGAGGAAATGGCCATTAAAAACAGTCACATGACAGGAAAACGAAAGCACTTAGGACAACAAATGTGACAAAGAATTTAGTTTGAGAACTGTTGTTATTTGTTTGGTCGTAGAAAGAAGTTTAGAGAATGCATGCATGGCATTTTGCACATGGAACAAAACTTTAAAGGGGAATACTCCAGTCTATCATTCATGTGCGTCCTCTATTGATTCAAGGCTTTTTTTGGTGCAGGGAAACATGTCTGTATTCAAACAATCAAAAGACAAAAATACGTCTCCATAGTCCAAAACCTCCTCCTCCTCCTTGCTCATAAGCCTAATTACTGCAGCCTACGCCACAGCAGGCTCACTGTGCCTTGGAAGTGTATTGACAAATGTGTCCTGCAGTCAATATTACTATTAGTTGTACTTCACTTGAATCCAGCACAGAGGCACAACCCAAAGCGATTCCCCTTTAAAGGAGAGAGTGATTAGAGCCCTCCCCCTGCTGACCCCTCCCCTCTCAGACATGGGTCCGACCCTTACCTATTGCGGCGTAGGGGACCGGGTCACAACGCTGCCCAGATAGCTGAGATCAATCAAAAACAAATCATGTAAGACCCTTACCCTCTATAAAGCAGCAGCCCTATACGCTACCTTCCCTTAAAGGCCAGTGATGGTACAGGAGCGAGTCTCTGCTTCCTGGCTTTAGCTACCGTATGACTGTAGCTTCTAGGGTTGTGAGGTGGGTGTGAGGGGGCGCAGGAATGAGTACAGTAAAGGTATATGAGTCTCATATATGTTTGTATATAGGTGTAAAAATATAAAACGTCCTGCTTTATGTCTCACAGTCGGTGTACAGGGGCCCTGATGGATCAGACTGTCGTGGGGTTGGGGGGGGGACTGGAGAAATCCCCTCTAGTAACATTCGATTCTGTTATTTATTCAGATTCAAAAAGCTTAGGATTTATATCTTCATAGAGTAGGGACCGATTTGTAATAAGGGATACCTTAATAAGGGTTAATGAATCATTTACTAATGCTTTATAACACGGCTAGAAGCCATAATAACTACTTTTTCGTTACCAGGTTGTGTGCTGATTTTGATCCTCCTCCAGCAGGATACGTGATTTGCCTTTTCGGCTCATGAATTCATCCAACTGTTTGACCTTAGATCTTTGTATTAACAACTCAGTATTATTTACAACTGCATAATTACTCTCTAATTACTGTAAGAACCCTCTATTTTAACTTACTAAAATGTATGAATACTGCAAAAATGACTTCCCAACATCTGCTGCCTATTGGAAAATGAAAAACTCTTAGTCCTCAATTAATTTATTAACTGATTTATTAACAGCTAGGCAGAATTTTCACAACCAGGTAACCAAAAAGTTGCACTTATTAATCGGTAATAACTGATCTACAAAGAATTAGCAAACAGTTTATTACCATTAATAAATGCATTATTTATGGCTTATAAATGCTTTATAAAGGGTGAATTTTCAGAATTGTATTTCTTGAAATAAAGGGTAATGTACTACGTAATAACATATATAATAAATATACAGTTAATTATGAAGGCTGAAGATGAAAATAACTTCTTTCAGTAACTGATTTGAGTAAGTTTATTTTCTATTCAGTTGTGAAAAATTGTTTAATTCAAAGTTTCAATATTAAAAATGGGGGGGCAGGGTGACTTTACAATCAATATTTTATGAGAATAAATATGTACTGTCAACTAGTAAAGACAATAATACATTATCTTACTATCAAATTGAGCTTTCACATGCCATCAGGTTTAGGTAAATCTTTTAATGAGCTGATTCAGAGTGTGCTAAATGCAATTACATGCTTTCCGCATATTAATTAACAATATGCATCTTAATTATGCCTAAATGACGACATCAATGTAAAACTGTGGATAAATACTGAGGAAATTTGGAATAGAGAGCAGACGAGGAGAGAAGCCTCCCCTTTAAATAAATATGTGACTATTCTCTACTGGAATGGATCACCTACCCTGAGGCTGATATCTGGAGCTGAGAGGGCTCTGAGGGTAGCATCTCCTCCTCTGTCCTTCTCTGGGATGGCCTCTGCCCGAAAACATCCCTGCCCTCCAGAGGGGGAGAGGGGGACTGGGAGGGGTAACTGGCTGCAGTGGAGGCATAGGACATGTGGGCGTGGTAACTGGGGCTGGGTTGCCTGGCGCCCTGAGTGGGAGAGGCAGTCAGGGAGGACCTCCGGGAGAAACTGACAGTGGCTGAGGGCTGCAAGGTGATCTCAGGCATCTCCAGAGACCGAGAGGTGCGGAGGATGCTGGGCCGTGGAGGGGGCCGCACTAGAATATCTGGGGAACCTGGCTGGGTGCTAAGTGGGCTTTGGGAGAGTGGAGAAAGGCGGGAGGGCTGAAGTACTAGTGGGGGTAGGCTGGGGTCTGCCCGGCGCCCTGCCCTCGGGCTAAGCCAGGACTGAGGGCTACTACTGGGGGCTGTGCTTGGGCTCCCTGCACGGGCTGCCGGGTCAGGGTAAGGCAACACTGGTACACCCACACCGTGGGCCGTGTGTCTGAGCTGGCCGAGACTCTGGGCCTGTTGCATAGCTAAACGCCTAACCGGAGGCCCCAGGGGCCTGTCTCTGCCTGGGGGAGCCACAGGGACCTCCAGCTGCAGGAGTCCAGGGCTTGTTGGATCCTTAAGGGGAGGGAGTTGCAGGCGACTGGTGGGTAGAGAGTGAGGAGGGTATGGGGGTGGGTCAGGGAGGTCCTGGGGATGATGTAAGGGATGGTGAGGTGGGTATATGAACCTTGGACCCTCTAGACCCAAGAAGGGTAACTCATGAGGCTGCCAGCTTTCAGGTGAGCGAGGAGGAGGGCTCTGTGTGTGAGACAGAGAATGGCCAGAGGCAGTGTACTGATGGTGCTCCGTCTCGCCACTCTCCTCGGGGATGGAAGGGTAACCAAAGGGCCCCTCGGCGGTGCCTGGGGGGGAGGACAGAGCGGAGCTACGCGGGCTGATGTCAGGCATGTAGAATGGTGGTGGAATCCCTGATTCACCGCGGCTGCCTAGATACCCATAGAATGGGCCCTGGGGAAAGCCCCTGTAGCGGGAGGCCGGGGCCTGCCCTGAGGCGTGAAGTGCACTGCCCTCTGCAAAGCTCATACCTTCCATGGGCCTGTGTAGGCGGGGGCTGTAGGTGGGGGGCTGCGTTGACTCCAGGCTGGAGGACGTTGGGGAGAGCTGGGGCCGCAGCGTGGGCATGATGGGCGGCAGAGGCCCGGGGTCAAAATCATTCTCCTCATCAGACTGCCGGAACTCAGGGTACATGTCAGACTCCTCTGCGAAGGGGAAGCCCTGGATGCGGCGAGGCGGTGGGCTGCTCTCCATGACGAAGCGGCCATCAGGGCCACGGCTTATCAGCTCAATAGGCGTGGTGACCTCTGCTTCATACTTGGACACACTGTATTTCTTGCTGGCTATGGCACGCTTGGTTTTCTTGTAGAAGGAGAGCTCTTTTTCTCGTTCTCTCTGAGGGCTGGGCAGCTTCCGCACGTACAGGCCTGGACCGTGGGAACCCTCTGAAGAAAGAGAGCGTGGTCGAGATGGAGGGGAGCTCTCTGGACTTATCTTCCCCGACGATAACCTGACAAAAAAAATTCAAACAGAAGGCACTTACTTTAACATACGCTAGATGAAACCAAAAGTTGAATTGCGTCAAGTCCTTTCAAAATGGAAGAAAAACCCTTTAGAGGCTTTAATGGGCATGGATGCAGCTTCATTCTTAAACTGATGACACAAAACAAAGCTAAGCACGCTATCGAGGCGGCCATAATGAACTGCATTATGATAATGACCAGTTTATGGCAGCAGCAGAGTCCTGATAGGACAGCAGCTAATGAACCAAGCCAGAATGACAGGATGAGAGGTGAACCGACGACGCAACCATGACAACCGTATCACAGATCTATTGATTCTGCATCGTCTTCTTGAGCAGACGAGAGACCAATTTCCATATGCTGCACCAAATGGTGATGTGAGGAAAGCAGATGACATCTAACCAGGCCTCATTTGCCCACACCAGGAGCAGCACAGTCGACACTTACTGGGTCACTGAATGTATCAGATAGACATACATTATTAAGAGTGCATATACACAGCACTGAACTGTACATGCAGCTGAGCTAATGCAATTTAATCCCTGTATGGTGCGTGACAACCTGTGCATGCAAATACGCCAGCAGTAGGCTTCACTACAGCAAATAGTCAGTATCAGTTCATAATTTCTATGCAATACATTAACCATGCAGCCAAGCCAGTGTAGTGCAGCACACTCTGTATTTTGGTGCAGGCAGGCACTCACAGGGGGCTGGCGGGCGGGGGCAAGAAACTGCTCCTGGCAGGCTCGTCCCAGCAGGGCTCTACCCCTGGCAAGGGGGTGAGAGGAGGCCTGCGATGGGAGACAAACGACATGGGCCTGGTTTATCTTTGACTGTGCCATTTGCAGGAAAGACTACGCGTGAACTCCCTGATCTGCCTGGACCATATCACTACAGTAAAGAAAGGCGATCTGCTAGTGACGATTTACCTAAAGTCTCAGGCAAACAAACATTTGTTCTGGCATGGGATTTACACACAGATTATAGTCACAAATGAGCTTCATTTGAGATTGAAATGCAATCATATGTATACACAAGTTTTACAGACAGACAGACAGACAATTACACACACATGTAGCGGATACCGTACATTAAATGTGCAGCTAAACAAAAGACTGCGTTATTCAACACTTAAGAATCATGCAGAAAGCAGACAGCGTTTGGGGTTAAAGAGTACAGATGAATCAACAATCAGTACACATACTGTAGCTTGGGCACTGTGGATAATGTGCTTAAAATGCTGACTCTGCTGCTTTGAACTTTCCTTAATCTGCCCACAAACCGCTAGAGGCTGCTAATGTACATGTTCTTCCACACCCTTCAAGTTGCCTGGACATATAATCAATGTTTATTTTATATCATCCACCTTTGCTTCTTCCTCTTCAGCATGTTTGTTCATTTTGTGCAATGTCATAAATATACCATCTGTCGCCATGCTACCTCTTGTCTAAACGCAGGGAGGAAACAATTTCGTGTGTAATAATCAGCTTCCCTAACAAGCCTCAGAAAATGTTGTGTTTCCAGCTGCATCAAAATAAACTTAACCTGTTTATAGGTTTTACTGTTATCCATTGCTAAATATGTATTCCTAGTCACAGCGTGCATGGGAAGAGACATTTTGTGAAAGGTGCATTAGAAGATGCTCATAGTAGCCACCTCTGGCAGCTTGCAGGGGCTCCCGGTGTTGACTTTACTTACGGTGACTCAATGCTTTTCCTGAAGTGTGTCACAGACAAGGGAGGATCTGAGAGGACAAAAACGTTTAAATTTAGCATTTCTTCCGTCAAACACTGCAAGTAGAAGTCAGACACATGGATGAATTATGAGGCAATGTGTCCCTGCAACATGTTACAGCCCTCCCCACCCCATCCTGCATAGGACATGTCTGTGTGTGTGTAGCTCTTTGGTGTCTCTTTGTGGTTTTGTTTTGTCTCTTTGGGCATTGTTTGCAGCCCATTTCAGTTGTTTTGGGTAGTTTTTTTATATCTCTTTGTTGGTTTCTGCCTCTGAGGTCCTGTCTCTCTTTGTAGTTGTTTTATGTCTATTTGCGGTTGTTTTGTGGCTCGTTGTGGTTGTTTTGAGGCACTTTGTGGTTGTTTGGCATTTCTTTGTCGCCGTTTTGTGTCTATTTGTGGTTGTTTTGAATGTTTCTGTGGTCCATTTGTGCCATGTTTCATCTCTTTGTAGTAATTTCATTGACTTTGGCTCAGAGAACCCGTTCAATAATCCATCCATAGTCAGACACGTACTATATTTATTATGTGTAAATTAAGTAGAGAGGGAGACTGACCTGGTTTACGCTTGAGTTTGCGGCGGTGCTGCTTATTGACAAAACAAGCTGCTAGAGTGCTGAACAGTACTGCCGCCGCCAGAAAACAGATAGTTGCCACAACACCCGCCACCACAGGCCGCGCCAGCCCCTCATCAGGCAACTCCGCAGGTGGGAAAGGATCTAATATGGCAGACAAGTGGGTAAAATTAGAGGTTAATGACAAATCTATTGCTCACAAGGACCAAGCGTTTCTGTGTGTACGTGTACATGTGTAATGATTCTTTCCAGAGAAACAAACCTGTGCTCGACACTCCCACTACATTGCTGCTCTCACTGATCAGGTCATCCATTACAGCCATCACTCGAAACTCATACCAGGACTCCTGTCAGAGAGACACACCAAACAAACTCTTCTCCATCACCAAGTCACTCTAAAGTGTGTTCAAAAATCACTTTGAGATTGTATTTTAAAAACTGGTCTATTGATGATGATGATGATGATGTGCACGATAATTCTTCTATGTATTACTGCTTGTATCATAAAAAAATAATTACAGTTTGCAGCTGTCCTGTTTGTTTATTGTTATTTTAGTGATTTAAGCCCAACAAACTATATTCTTGTAGTTTTTAGCCAACTGCAGCCTACACCTGAATGGTTGTTAAAATACACTGAAACCACAAAATGGGAAAACTAATAACTATATCTTACATATATGATTATACTCTTAATTTACTTGTTACAGCCATGTCTCTTATCAAAACGTGTGCGCAACTGACCTGAACGAGGTCTCGAGCTATGAGCTCAGTCTCAGTGGATGGGATCAGATCATCCAGAACCTCCCACCTCTCCCCGAGGCGGAACTCCATGATATATCGGTCTATGGGCGAGGAGTGGTTGGCTGGGGGGAGCCATGTGAGGAGAACACCGTGCTGCGTGCGATTGGCTGTGAGGCACCGTGGTGGAGTAAGAAGCACCAGTGGTTCTGGGGTACCCAGAGGAGAGCCTATGGGCCGCAAATGAGAATGAACACGAAAGATAACAGAGGATAAACTGAATGCTGAACGTTCCTTTCCAGTGAAATGCTCTGAAAACCAAAGTGCGGCTAATAAGATTAAGAGTCTACAGTCACACAAAACAAACTTCAACTAACCACATGATGCTGACATGCTCACCATGACAAAGCTAACTTTACCTTCATTATCATATGCTAACATTTGCTCATAAGCAATGAAAACTAAGTAGTAGTTGAGGATGATGAGAGGGCTTTGGTTGTAGAAAATAGACATTTTGACCTACAAGGAAAGGTGAGCAGGGATTTATCTCAAATCCCAAATCAAAATTTCATAGCAGTCCACCTTCCAATGCGTGGCAGTAAATAGATTTTACAAACACTATTGAGTATAACAAAAATTATTTGGTGGCTCTTTTGTATGACTGTTGACACAGTTTTCCTAATTACCCACAAACAGCTATATAAAAGCCTATAAAAACAGATGCACATAGAAATACACTCGTGTGTTGAGCAATTACAGCCCAAAAGAAAACTGAATGTCTGATGCGACCAAATCACAATTCTTGAATGGATGTAGTAATTCTCACATCACGAATGTCAGACACAAACCAGTGGTATGATAACAGAATATCACAATAACACAACAACACAACACAGTGTATCTCCCCTGGTTTTCAGAGGCAAAACAACAGGAAGTTTTGTGATTTACCAGTTTAAGAAAATAAGATCATGTAACAGAACAACTCAGTGTAAACCAAACCGTGCCATTCATTTAACGGCTGCTCTCTGAGTGTGTGAACCAGGTCAGAACTTTGCAAGCCTCATTTAACCTTTGTTGAATGAAGGTAAACTTCCCAACACACTGTTTGTTAGCATGGTTTACACTGTAACACAAAGCCAACATTGTGGAGAAGCTACTGTTGTCAAGTGTCCGAGATTGTGTTTTGTTAAATCATCAATTCTCAGGTTGGTTTCAGACGAATACTTTTTATAATTGAGTTCGTCACAGCTTAGGGTCACTTAATGCTTCGAGTTCCATATTTAAGCAAATGCAACTTTTCTTTTTGCTGACACATTATTTTAAATACTGAGGGCTGAGGGTGAGGCTGGTTTTCCTTCGGAGCCAGAGCGGCCCGCCTTGGGCCCAATCTGCTCGATTCAAGATGCATTTTTGTTGTTCGTCTGGATATTTTGAATTAGGTTAGTAGGGTAGGCACGTTGGCGTTTTGTGACTGCAGCGAGAAAAAAAAAAAGTCAGAACGATATCACATCTGCGTCTTTTGCAGAGCAAAAACAAACCCAGGCTTATCGCTGCTAAGGGTTTCTGTAGCCAAAACCACCAGCGGGGGCACCGTGGCCTGGTTGTATTGTCGTTTATTCCCCCTGACTGAGATTTCAGCAAATTATTGGTTAAATCCAAGTTCTGCTGGTGAAATAAATGCACAGTAATGAATCTGTATTTCTCTCCCTTGTGCATCTGTCTTGCATCTCCATACTGCCTATAGTCTCAAGTATCAACACCCACTTTAATTTAGTTTCTGTTCTCACACAACAGCGCACAAAGACTGAAAGATTGTACCCTTGAGGTATGAAAACACACAAGAATCTAAGAGATGTAAAAAAAAAAAAACCTTCAAAAAGCTCTTCAGCTCAGTTGACTGAATAACCACTCGATAATAAATCACATCAAACAAGTTGACTTGTAAAAACACAAGTGGTTTTAATAGCTTTAATGATGACTCTGGCATTGTGAAAGCTGGTTTAATAGCACACCTAAATGGAACAGTGCCATCACTGATGTGATTAGTTTCACTTGGGCCTCTCCTGTTAAGACAATACAAAATATCTGCAGAGAAAACAACCTGTTCAAATTATCTGTGCATGTGCACATTTGAATGGCTTCCAAACCCTCTTCACTTATGAACCCTAAGAATCTCAGCACAGACAGCAGACGCAATCTTGTTTGCCTCGTGGCAGTACTTTCTGTCTTGAACAGAGTGTTCAGGTGTTCCCTGAAGGCTCCGTGTGGCACCAACCTCTACCAGAGAAACTGCAGAGGCACTTCAGGGCACCTGAAAAGCACCTGCCACTCCCTTCGCTGCTGCTCATTAATGCACAGTTATAATCGAAGGCGACGGAGGATACCAACATTTCTCATCATCTGACATTTTGTCACACCTGGATTTCGGCAGCTGGAAAGCCAGAGGAAAATGTTGAGGGAGAGTTCAGTGTGACAGTCAAAATCAAACAAGAAAAGCGAGTGGACGCTCCCCTCCCTTCCCCACCGGAAATGATGACCTTGTATACATTAATTTAAACATCACTAGAGGGCAGCATCTTCTGTACCATGTCTGATGGTGAAGCCTTTCAGTGCAACTCAGTGGGTTGAAATCTGAAATCAAGAAGCAGCAAATATGGACGGAAAAGCCTTTGATTAAGCACCCACCTGCTGTGTTGACTGTCACAACTTCGCTGAATGGGCCTGTGCCCAGTTTGTTTTGTGCCAACACACTGAACTGGTACTCTGTCCCAGGCTCCAGTCCTGGCACCACCAACCAGGTCTGAGCACCAGAAACTGGCATTGAATGCCAGTCGTGAGGGCCGAAGTCTGTTCTCTTTGACCTAACAGCAGAAACGAGGCAGAAAAACAGAAAAATGATACACGATTTAAGGGTAAAACTGAGTAATGGAGAATTCTGTCCTAACTATAATTAGTCAAATCAGTCACCAAAATCCTGCATTGCATAGGTCTAAGTGTTTGGAAATCTCTCTGTTCTGTAATTCCCCAGCCTGGGATCAATAAAGTCTATCTATCTATCTATCTATCTATCTATCTATCTATCTATCTATCTTCAAGACTGTCTTTCTGTTTCAGTCAAAATATTCAACTTATTAATGCACTTTGTGTAGTTCTCGTTCCAGCCTACTTGTCTAACATGCTTGCCATGTATGAACCAGTATGGCCCCTCAGGTCCTCTAAGGCTTTTCATTGTTCCAAAGAGCTGGACAAAAAACCTGTGGTGAGGCAGCTTTTTGTTTTTGTGCTCGGTGCTGTTGGAAGAGTCTGCCTGAGGATCTGAGAGCAGTTTAAAGGTCTTAAAGCCATTGTTTATTTTTTGTATTTTTTGTAGCCAATTATTTCATATTTATGCTTTACATTTGCTGTTGTCTTTTATGTTTTTTTTATCTATTTGAATTTATTTTATTAGTTTCAATACATTTCATCATTTTCACTACTTGTGTTAATTAGTCTCATTCATTCTTTTTATGTTTACCCTGTCGTTATTAGCTTGTCCACATTTTGAGTTAAAACTACCCTGTACAAAAGGTGCTACACAAATAAAGTTTGGCTGATTGATAACAAAAGTTAAAGAAAAACAGTGTTAAGAAATAAAGCATTGTAACATTCAGTCTGGAGTAATTCAGTACCTTTGGTGTCATTATCCTTTAAAATGGGGCTATAGATCGACTGGATGGATAGGATGGATGGAGTTTAAAAGAAAATATTTTATTCTTAAAGATGTTTTACCAGAAGCAACTGCGAAGCCAAGTCATAAATACAGAGCTTTCATACAACGACGACTGGCAATAAGTTCTAACCTTTAAGACTAACTGACTGATCCCATCTGGGCAATAAAGTCACTACAGCAAGGAAGTCTTCGTTTTAAATTCATTTTATATTCTTAGATTTGGACATTTCTATTTAGTTCTTTTGTGCATTTTACCTGCTTGAGTTACAACCTTCTGTCAGTAATCACTGCAGCCACATAAACCACAGGTCACTGGTATTTTGTTGTGTGTTACAGCCACAACCCTTCGCTCCACTCCACTGGGCTGTAACATGAAGTGTATTTAATATATGATTATCTCTCACCAAGGTAATTACTGCGCTTTGACTCATAAATGTATCGTTTCAACTCCGTGTGAAACATCATTACACGAGAGGAAAGTCCATTTTCGAATTTTATCATCATCATTAAAAGATGCAAGGAAAAAAAGAAAAAAAAAAGACAACCCTACTCGTGCTGTGTGTCAAACAAGGTCGATAACCTCCAGGTAGTGTTTCCACATCTGCAGGCCGATGCCATTGATTTGAGGAAAAGTAAGAGCACTTACACTGGACCGTACCACACAGAGAACGTCTGTTCGAAGCCGCCATCGTAACCTGCTTCCCAGGACACATTAGCAGAGGTTGTCGAGGGCAATACGTGGATATTGCCAGGAGCGTGTGGGCTGGTGCCTGAGTGGTTTACAGAGACAGAGACAGAGGGAGGAAATACATTTAAAAAGCACAAATACTCAGTTACTTAATATCACTTGCAGCAATTAAACTACAGGTGGTAATTTTAGACTTAAGGCACACAATGCACTCCAAGTCAAATGAGCAGCATTTTGTTGGTGTTTTCACCCCTAAAATGCTCTGTCTGCATCATGTGCCTGTCTGCTCTCGGTGGATAAAATGATACCGGCTGAGGTGGCGACCAGCGTAAGGTCAAGTTCAAGAGCAGCGATGCTGTCTGCAGCCCTGCTCTTCCCACCCACGTAACAGCTGTGCCGTGTGGCTCGAGGCCAGTTACTCTTCACCGGGATAAAAGAGAGACCTGAACGTGGTCTGAGGAGCACAGCTGTCTCCATCGCCCTGTGACACCTGTCAGCTGAGGGCTGGTCACACGGAGGCAGGCTGAGCGCTGCCAGCTGTGCTACGTTAAAACAAATCCACAGACACTGGGGCAATGGGGTACCAGGACAGACTGGCAGGTTATACACAAACTCAGACTTAAAGGAATATGTCACACCTCTTACAAATAACCTTATTTCCTTTTTCTTGTGTAGGTCAGATGAAAAGATTCCTACCACTCTCACAGACTCTCTGCAGACAGAACAGAATTAGCTCAGATTGGTAAAAAAATCAGCATGAAGTCATCGGGATACTTCTAGACTGATGTGTGTTTCCATGGGGATCGCAATGATATGTGATTGAAACACTGCATGTCAAACAAAAAAAAAATGTTTATACAAAAGTGACTTTGAGTCTACGCTGCTTAAACCTTTATTACGTAATTTGGAGCTGTAGGAGCATGTGATCCTATTGGGAAGTATGGAAGTCCTGTCCTGCATATGTTGATTGCATTGCCTGCAGAAACAGCAGAGTTCAGGTTTACAGTGAGGACATAAGGGGGTCCGACTCAGAACTAGTCTTTCGCACAGCTAAATTGCTGGTGACAGGATCCTTTTTGCTGGACTCTTGTGACGACAAAGTTAAAGTAAATGGTCAAAACAATAGTCACTTTGAATGGTATGAAGTTAAACTTTTCTTAAGCCTATGTAACATGTTAATTGCCCCTGAGGTGTTAGCAGGACAGTTTTGACAGAGCCAAGCTAGCTGTTTTCTTCCTGTTTTCCAATCTTTATGCTAAGCTACGCTAACTGTCTGGTAGAGGTCCTGTCCGTACGCTTCATACGTAGCATACAGACAGGAGAGTGGTATTAGTCGTCTCATCTCACTCTGAAGTTAGATGAGAACTATTTCCCACGATGTCAAATTATTGCTTCAAACACATTTACATGTTGCAGCGGTTACTGGTGCAGCTTTAAGGAACACTTAAGTCACAAATATTGCTTTTTGCTGCACCAAAAAATTTAATAATTTAGTCCTCATTTTCAATCATGCATCTGAAACATCTGAAAATCTTTCCAACCTACAGGGCTTTAACAGTTCATACTCACCAAACAGATTGTCAGTGCAGCATTATCATATATGTCAGTCATCATATGTCAATGAGGCTGATATACAGTTTCGTGCGGAGCATTTCTCTACTCAAAATGGCTGCAATTACAACGGTAAAGACATTGTCACAAATTAGTCAAACTAAGGGCATAATCAGTGCTGCAATCTCCAACCGGACAGGAGAACACTACAGTTATTAATGACTCTGTGATTAGTTATTCCACCCTAAAGCCTTCAATTTGCATTACAGGTATTAAAGGAGACTTTCTACTGTGTTCAACTTGCCAGCTTCTTGTACCACAATGTTTGTACACACAGAGAATCTGTTAGAACGTCACATCCCTGCTTGCCTTCGTTGACACTTCAGTTAATCAATCTAAATGTAAAAAAGACGTCCTTGGTGCACTGACTGAGCAGACAAAGGCTGGAGTGACAGCGTTTTAGCTGGCTGGTGGATACCACAATGTAGTCACAGGTTCGGGCTTTAAATTAAACTATTACAGATTAGATCTAATGAAATTTTAATGATGCCCAAGGTGAAGTCGGGTAGAGGCACGGTGTTTGAGGGACGATTGTCTTCTTTATGAAACTCACTCAAACCATGCAGAAGAGAGGACGAAAAATGACTATGAAAGGTACGTTTTGATTAAATCAGTTGAGCTGGGCGTAAATTTTTCTTTACCAATGACGAGGATACGCGTGCTGGCAGTGATGCTTGTGACCACGTTGGTGGCGACACACTCCCATTCTCCAT
This sequence comes from Scatophagus argus, assembly GCF_020382885.2. Classification (NCBI taxonomy): domain Eukaryota; kingdom Metazoa; phylum Chordata; class Actinopteri; family Scatophagidae; genus Scatophagus; species Scatophagus argus. The sequence goes on along the minus strand of NC_058497.1, from coordinate 18,559,258 downwards.
GGTCCTCCTTGCTGAGGGACAGAAACTGTAAGCTGCCACTGGGTAGGATGTTGTGCTTACTCTTGCTTGGCTTCCCCACCTTCAATGGACAAGCAAATCATGGCGATATGGTTGAGAAGTGCAAACAAGTATTTCAGCACATAAAAGGTAGAAACGAGTGTACAAGATGATTTATTTAGAACGGTTGGGTGTTGCATCTACTGCACCTTTCTCCAGGTGATGGTTGGTATATCAGGGTCTCCAGAAGCAGCACAGGGAATAACTAGCTCTCTCCCAGCCTCCTGACGGTACTCCCCCCCAGGCCTCACATTAAAGTAAGGGGGATCCTACATAAACACGCAAACACCAGACCAACATGGGCACACCAGTCCATGCTAAAACATGCAGAAACTGAGCAAAACCTGGGGCGGTGATGTACCTTTAGCACCAAAGTGGCAGGGGGGGACATGCCCATGGTACCCAGGGCGTTGTAAGGCACACAGGTGTAGGTGCCCAGGGAGTCTTCTGTGGCCTCTGCCACCCGGATACTTCCATCTGGCATCAGGCTCCAACCGGGGTACTGCAAGACAAGGGGGGCATTTGAAATGCTTGATTTCAGGATTTTTTTTCCTCAAGGAATCTGACTCTGAAAAGTAATGAGATCTTAAATAAATGTAGTTGCGTGCAAAATGTTTCCCTTGTAAATGTAGTGGCATGAATGTATGAAAATATAGTAAAACACATTTGGAATAATGTAAAATATGTCTTCATACGATTAACAAGGTTTAAAATTAATAAACACTTGAAATGTAAGACCTGTTTATAACTGAATTAAATTAAATTTGTTTGTATACTTCTTATAAATGTTAAATCGGGGGACTTAGATCTGATCCTTCTCACTTACCCCAACTTAAGGTAAAAGTGTAACATTATAAGTGTACTGTAGCAATGAGAGAGGAGGGTAAACAAAGCCTTGACACGCACTGACCTTCTCCACTCTGAGAGGATAGCCGTCTTTCTCCCACTTCACTGATGTCACAGGTGGGTTGGCGTCCACCGGGCAGCGGATAATGCCTGGCAGTTTCCGTGGAACGTAGATGACCGGGGGCATGTTGATCACTCGGGCAGGGTCTGGATGCAAAGGAAAGATCAGTGTTAGGGATACTGCATGCATTCTCAAATCAAATGTGTGATTTCACTCTTCTGTGAAGGCTTTCCACAAGATTCTGGAGTGTTTCTGTGGGAATTTTTGCCCATTCATGCAGTAGAGCATTTGTGAGGTCAGACACTGATGTTGGATGAAAAGTCTCTGTTCCAGTTCATCCCAAAGATGTTGGATGGGGTTGAGGTCAGGGCTCTGTGCAGGCCAGTCAAGTTCTTCCACACCAAACTCATCCAACCATGTCTTTATGGAGCTTTGCTTTGTGCACTGAGGCACAGTCATGCTGGAACAGAAAAGGACCTTCCCCAAAGTGTTGTCACAAAGTTCAAAGCATAGCATTGTCCAAAATGTCTTCATTAGCTGAAGCATCAAGATTTCCCCACACTGGAAGTAAGGAGCCGAGTCCACCCCCTGATGAACGGCCCCATAAGGAGGTGTGTGTGGATACTTTTGTCTATAAAGTGTATTTGTGGTGTATTAGACTACCTGATGGAAAAGCCCAGGGCTTTTATTTAGTCAGGAGTTACCAGGCAGACTCAGGCAGAGATAGGGATGGTTGGCAAAGCTTATTCAAAGATCGTTTTCACAGTCACCTTTGAGACGGACTAAAGAGAACACATGATCTCTTCTCAGCAGCTCATGTTCTCACAACATTACACTTTTCTGAACCACAGGAAAATACAGCGAAGAGCCCGAGAACAGATTATGTCACCTGTATAATGAAAGTAAATCTCAATTTTATCTAATTTTTTTTTTTATTTACTCAAATTAACAGAGTTGCTATAACATTTGAGAGATGTGTTCATGTGTATTTCCCAAGACTGGGAGTTTTTATAAAAGTAACAATATTTCCTTACTTGTAGGGCACATAAAAAAGGGAATTAATGGGACAGTGGATTAGGCTTCAGGCGGCGGGAGAGTTTTCAACATCATCACTACGAGTGACTGCAGTGAGGCATTCGCACAGACTATAAAACGGTGGGGTGTGGATGCAGCTGAGTGAAATTACCTGCTATTTTAATTAACATATTGACTACATTTATTCTTCAAGCCAGATGAGTGGCTTGCCAATATTTACACACACAGTCTAAATAGCACATTTGTAAATAGTAATATGAGTTTTAATGCCGTTTGTCCTTTACAATCTTGGTAACTATGCATACAACTGTAAAAAGTGGGACTATTTTCTGCATTTTCTGCAAATAATTTCTACTTCGCATCTCAGGTTCGCACTACAAAGAGGAGTCGTCCTTCTCTTTGCTGAAAGTTCTCTCAGGTTTCATTATTTTTAGTCCTATGTTAACTTTCAGCACAATTCCTGGGAGTGATTCGGAGACGCTTGATAAATACAGGCCCAGATTATGTTTTGAAAGAAGCATCCAGGACATTGGCTTCATTATGGTCTGATGTATTTGAGGCCAGTGATGAAATCGGTGCCTGCAGTGCTGCGAATCCCCCAGCTCTTCCCCATAGTGTAGCGCAGAAATCAATGACCAGCAGCAACTTGGGAGCAAATTAGCTCAACACACAAGGGCTGACGATGAAACGTCAGATGGCCAGGAGTGGCATTTTGCTCTCATCAGTCAGAGCCGATGAACAGGAAGGTCACAGTTTCATTTAGGCGGAGCCAGATTTAAAAGAGACCAGGAGAAATGGAGTCTGAGGACGAGCTGGTCTCCATCTTTTGTGCACTGGAATGAGGCTGGAGTGTATCAATAAAATCCACTCCGAACGTGAAAATGGTCAAAGAGGCCGTGAGCTCCCTCGCTTGTCACATCTGACCTTGAAATTCAAGAAGCTTACTTTGCATTACGGCGGCAGAGCAGCGCTGCCAAATAACACGGCAGCCTCCAACACGAGCAGCCTCCATACCGCTGCCGTTCCCTTCACACAGCTGCTGTACCGTCTCCCCGCCCCTCCCCCTCCACTTTGTTGCCACGGTAACACTCACACTGAACAGTCAGGTAGGCCGATGCCGAGGGCGAGATGCCGAGGCTGTTGCTCGGACTGCAGGTGTATTTCCCGGCATCCTCCGGCTTGACCCGGAAGATGATGAGGGTGCCGTCGATGAGGATGCGCACTCGGAGCTTCAGATCACTGCGAGAAGAAGCAGACGTTTTGTCACACACTGAAACGCACTGACATGACAGGGCAGCCATCTTTTTTTTTTTTTTTTTCTTTTCTTTTGTTGGCTGAAATACATCAAGATGCCATAAGAGAGCAGCAGAGAGTCAAACAGCAGTTCAGCTCTTTGAGAGGGCCTCTTCCAGAGGGCACACAGCACAGAGCAAGAGATTCAAACAGATCTGCTAACTCAGACGCAGCCGACATGTTTAAGATGAAACACGCCTCTACCCGATTTCATCATTAAAATCGGGCACAGAGATGACGGAGCTGCTGTCCTGCTGTCCACACAGTGAAAAAACGAAAAACACTTTTATCATGGAAAAGCACCGAGGCGCAAACAGAAGATGTCTTTAAATGAAGTAATCGTTATTTATAAGATAGAGTTTATAGGTTGGCTCTATGAAAGGATAGTAAATCATTTATTAAAGGTGTTCAGATTAGTTATGGGCCATTAATAAAGAGGAACGAAGTTTGACTGACTGCACAAAATCCATTAATCAACAACTTCGTGAGCTTTTAATAATCATTACCAAAGCTTGGCAGCTCAACTGTTGTTTCTGTTAATGGCTCTTAACTGATTTGTAAAGCATTAGTTAGTATTAGTTAGACAGATTTACCTTGTGCCTATAGTTTGTTTTTAGTTTTCTGGGATTAGCACACCGCAAGTGAGACGTATTATTACTATAAAACATTACTGATCGATGTGATCACATCAGAGACAGGCTGAGATGAATGAGAAACAAAACTATCTCAATGGAAATTAAATTAGAGAGCCTACCATGTACCTGGTGAGTGCTCAGAGCGCACTTTTTTAAACTTTTGGGATTAAATATTGTAATCTCCTTCCTCACTCGGCCTACAGCAGTGAGCTGAGGTGCAGCGTAGGCTACAGTAAAGAGACTCAGTTCGCCCTTTTTGACTGCTGAGGGGAAGTGCTCATGAACATACAGACAGGAGAGGCGCAAGAAAAGAGACTGGAGGGAAAGTGAACTGAACACACACACACACACACACACACACACACTCAGTGCCTGTCATTGCTCACTAGCTCATGGCTAACGTACAGTAAAGTGTTCTGGATGTTTGGGGCAACCAAACACGAACTTGTGCAAATAACACAAGGCCAACATCTGCTTTGCTTTCTGTGCGAACACAAGCACAGTTTGAACTGGACTGAAAGACTGTCGAGATCGTCGCGCTGGGCTGAGGATGGACGGCATGAGCTGTCCCAGTGAGCTGTTCTTAAACGCAGATTATATTTAACCAGAACTTCTAACAAAAATAATACAGTGCTCTGAAATGTATACCATACAAATGGAACATATAAGAGAGAATACAACAACTCTTATAACTGAATAACTTCCCATTTCCTAAACAAGACTGTCGCCATGAAAACTGCTTAAAATTAGACTGGACGCTTGACTGCATTTCCTCAGACGCTTGTTTTCACTGCGAGTCAAACACCCATTCACTTGTTCTCCCTTCCCACTTGTTCTGTCTGTCACTCGCTGGCTGTAAAACCCTCTCAGGCTCTAAAGACCTGCTCTGGGGAGCCCGCGGAGGTCCTGGCTACGCTTCAGATCATCACTGCATGAGAGGCATACGATGACACAAGGCCTGAGTCATGTGATGTTGTCATCAGAGTGCACTAACTCGCCTGGCGCTTTCCAGACGGGCCCCCGCCAAGCTCGCTCTTACTGCCTCCGGGGCCACAGTAGGACAGGGCACAGACACGCACACACATATCAAAACACGCGCTGAAAATACAGCACAGCGAAGGGCTCAGAGGCTCTCAATGTCACTCGCATCACAAATGCATTGTGCAGCCTGCATGGTGGTGATTTAAATGGCTGAGCCTCCGAGCGACGGGCCTTTAAGTCTTAACTAAGATGTCTCCCTACGGAGGGTTACAGCGGCTACGGTACAGAAGTGAACTTGATCATAACTTTACTTCTTGAAGTAGACGTTATCCTCCTCCCAGTACCAGGTGTAGGTCAGGTTGCCAGGATACGCCTCCGCTTGGCAGGTGAAGAGTGCATTCTGGGATATGTTGACAGTGACGTTTTCAGGTGGAGAGACGATGTATGGAGGCCCTAAGAGAAAAAAAAAAGTTTGAATTAATTATGCAGATGTAACATAACAGACTACTACAGCATGACACAACACATTCGACGACATTCTTTCAGAGCTCTTATTTTAGGTCTCCCGCAGCGCCTGACAGAAATGACGGCTCAGCTAGCTGCTAACTCTAAACTGCTGGTTTGGTGCTGGGTTGGCATGGGGTTTAAAGAGCGCTCTCCATGAACCCGGCCCCCCGTTGAGTCCGAGAGCGCTGAGAGCAAACCAAAACAGGAAATGCAGAGATGAGGGGAAGTGCAGACTGACAACTTTCACATTACGCAGTCATCTGATCAACTGCTGCTATAAAAAAAAAAGATCATAGCTGGATAGCTTTTGATGTTTCACTTGCTTTAGACAGAAACTACACACAGGACACTAACTAACACTTTTTTGTTTGTTTGTTTGTTAAAATAAGAGTTTCTGCCAAATGGATGAATTGTCCATTTCCAGTCTGCACAGATTTGTCTCCATTAGAGCTACATTTTATTCACACAAGCGTTTTTATGCACAACGTTCAAAACCCACTATATAAACACATAAGACACATGTGTAAAATTGAAAACTTATTAACGGCCTATACAAAGAACATCAAGTCAAACGATGCTGTCACGCCTTGTGTTTAAGTTATGCTTTGTCTTTTGGTTTTCAGTCCATGTGCCATGTTTCAAGTTGCCTTGTCATGTGTTTCCATGTATTAGCTTCTAAGTTTTTGTCATGTCCTGTTTTATTTTGAAAGCGTCACTTCCCTTATGTGTCTGTTTCATGTAGCTTTGCTTTGGTTTATCCTGATTGCTTTCTCCTCCCTTAATGTGCTTCACTCGTCTCCTGTTATGTTGTCTATTTAGTCCTCGTCTTCCCCATCACTCTTTGTCAGGTTGTTGTTTTGTCTCCACGATTCCAAGCCAGGACATTCTTCTCTCGTCTTGCCATGTTTTTGCCACAGCTTTTTAGTACTTTTTGTTGATCCTGGAGCCACAGTAAGTGTGCGCCAGTTTTTGAGTTCTTTGTTAAAAAATAAAAGAATATTGTTTTTGGATCTCGGCCTGCTTGCCCTTTATGACTCTGCATCGGGGTTCAGTCCTCTGGCCTGCACTCCTGTGTTGTGGTGCAACACGACCACAGTTTTGTGGTTTTACTTTAACTGAGTACTTCCTGTTCACTCCAGCCTGCATAAAAACCTTATGAGCAGAATTTCTACCAAATGTAAGTGTTATATCTTAATAACGTTATTATTCCTAAATATGAGAAGCATCACTTTGGATCTACCTCGTCACTGTGCTGTTCTCTTTCACTCGAATACTTCCATTTGAAACATTCAGAAATGTCAGACAAACGAAACTGAAACAATTTCAACAAACGTCCAAAGAATAAAAACCGAGTTTGATCTTTTCAGACAACCTATTCAGCCTTTTTTTTAAAAGTCACTGGGAGTTTTTTGTGGGCCTGACATGATTTAACTGAGTGAAAGATGACGTAAAACAAAAACAAATCACAACTTGTTCCATCAAGTGTAAAATAGATAATCTGCATCATCAAATCATAAAAACATGCAGGCCTTTTCTGCTTCCACTTTGGGGAGGTCAACATTTTTTTTTAGGATCTGGATGAGAAAGCACACACACACACACATACAGACGTATTATTTATAATATATCACCACAGTCTGATGTAAAATACAGTGAGCAGGCAGCTTTTACAGCATGGGGCGTTGGAGCTTATGCATGCTTCACATTGTAAACTTTTCATCACCCGAGGTACTCGAGGTTTGCTCTTAGCTCTCGATAAAACAGCAGAAGCCATGAAAGGTAAGCTGTCTTTTATGAGTGGGCCCAGATACAAGCCTCCTGGTTATTTTCCTCTCAGCGTGCGGAGCTTTATGCATCAGGTGGGACGACTGACGGCGCTGTGAGGGCGTCTCACAGAACAATTAAAAACAGATCAGCGGAGCGAGAATCACGACTCCTCCGAAATCTGCTTGTTATTGCTCTGAGTCCTAATCACACACCGCATTTTGTCTCACATCGCTTTTCGTGTCAATATTCAACCGAACTCGACCCCAGTGCAAACATTTTATTTTTCTTGCTTCACTGTTGCACCTGACTGTACGTTTGAAATCAAAAATTATTCTGGCGTTCGTGTGACAACTCTCTCCGCCCTGCCTGTCTGTTTCTGTCTGCCGTCCTGGCAGGTAATGGAGGTGGGCGGGGCAGAGGGTCAGCTGCAGGTACGGGTAACACCTGAGGGGTATACTACAAAACAAGGGCTACGCGAGACAAGACCGATCACGTGACCTTCAGTAAAGAGGAACAGGTTGTCATAACGAAGCGCTATGAAGAACCTGCTGCAAATAAGATGACATAACAAGCGCATGCTGGAAAGCTCTGAAATTTGAACCTTCATACAGTAGATTTAAACATTAGGCAAAAGAACTGCATTCAGAAATTACTTTGGTTTTTGGACAAATCAAAGTTAAATTCATTGCACTGATTTTTAATCAGCCTTAGCTGCAATACCAGCAGTGTGAAACAGTCATCAGCAGGAAGCAGCCGGACCAAGAATAAAAACACCACACAAAGTGCTCTGTAGTTGCTGCGCCTTCGTCAATCTTTGCCTTCTCTCAAATTTAAAGTATAAAAAAATATATATACATACAGATTTTATATATGTATTTTCTGCCATCTGCCATTATTAACATACGGCTGAGGAAGTTTGCACTGATAAGACGTTCCCTCAGCTGAGACTCTGCATCGCTCGGAGAACAAAAGGCTGCACTTTTCGGAGCCATTTTAATCTGAAACTCTCTGAGCGTAACCTCCTCCAGACCTGTCTGGGTGTGCAGCATAAGTTACCATGGTGATGTGGCCAGGTTAAAAGGGAGCCGCCTTCGTCACACCGAAAACCCAGGCTTTAGGCTCAGTGTACTTCACCAACCCATTAATCTCACTTGGTAGTTCACCCCACTGGGCTCATCAGCAGCAGCACGGACGCCATTGCCGCTCCTCTCTAAAACCCCGCGGAGCACAGTTTGTCGTCTGGTTTGTGTTGCTGCACCCACACACTACTTCACTCATGCAATCACCTCAAACCGCTGATCTCACCGAGCCGCACGTGATGCTGGTAGTTTGAGCCCTCCTCTGAGGAGGACAGGAACAGCTTTCAGCGTGGCGTAATCAGATAAACTAGTCCCACAATAAGAACTGCTTTTATAGGATCCAAGAAGGAAGGAAGTCTGTTGCATTTCTGTGTTTACACTTCACACACAATGAATGTTTTGCTGTGTTATTGATAGAAAGCTCAGGTGGTAGAGCGGGTCAGCCATTAATCAATCAATAAGATGCAATGACATATACGGCTGTGGTATGGATTTGTCTGTTTTTGTCTGAACCAGTAAATTAAATGAGCAACAAATTAAGTCGCTTCCCCAGGTGGAAGAAATAATTATGAATATTACACAGCCGAATCGATCCTTCAGTCAACATAAAATTAATTTGCGACTATTTAGATGATTGATTAATGATTCCAGTCATTTTTCAAGCCAAAAATGACAAAAGCAGCAGATTTATCAGCTTCTTCAAAGTGAGAATTTTGTGCTTTTCTCCCTTTTAATATCATTTTAAATGAACTAAATGAACATCACTGGTTGCTGGACTGTTGGTCAGACAAAATAAACAATTTAAACATCTCACTTTGGACCTCTGGGCAATTGCATTGGGCACATTTCATTATTTTCAAAGACTTTACAGAAAGAAAAAAAAAACGACTGAGAGAACAATCAGCAGATTAATCAATGATGAAAACAGTCTTAACTGAAATCCTACTAACAATTATAAGTAAGTCCAGTTGTATAAACATTTTTCATTTTTGAGAATGAAGTTGAAATATTGTGAGGAAAATATTACAATATCCTGAGCACAAAGTTTTACTATTTTAAGAATAACGTGGAAAATCCTTACTATCAAATGTTTAATAGCTGTTGAATAAATCTGAATCTGAAGGCCCTCATCACATCTCATTCAGCATTACAACTTTTTACTTTTTACTTCCAATACGCCAAGAAATACTGAGCGATAGCTGGTGCGATATGACAGTTTTAACCGCAGCGTTCTTGTATCGTCTGCTTCACGATCTCAGGTGTTCCTGCCTTATGCACAGGTAGTGCACAAGTGAACTACGACTGCTCCAGCGTGCTGTGGTTCAGATAACATAGATATTGCACTATTAGTGGGTCCACTGGAGGCCTGCAGACTTGATACAGTTGCATCACATGCACCACTGGTTTCACTCTTCACACAACGATTTGATACTTACTAAAAAGAGGAGAGTAACTCTTCTGCCCTGTTTGCACCAACAGAAGTGCTGAAACAGACCTTTCGTTACTCCCCCATAAAGACAAGAAGCTCATTTTCTTATTAAATACACACTGTTAACACCCCCCTCCCTCCATCCCTGCAGTATCGGGAGACTGAGACAAGTGCGGGCTGGCATCACAGCCATCCATCTGATCTGTGTCTAGCACAGAGACTAGTTAATGGACCGGACACAGACAGTGACGTTCTAACAGACAGGCCCTGTTGTGCACACATGGCTGTGCACACACAGAGGCCCCAGACTGAGCTATTGACCGACTGATACAGACTCGGAGGGTATGTTACATACATCAGCACACCAGAGACCTGCACGGCTTTGCTTTTAAATGCTGCTACAGTAAACGCCATCAGGTATAACTAATGAATCTAAAGGACCTTAGTGATGAAAATGCAAGATGTGACTGAAGGTAAAAGGCTGGAAACATGTCCTGTTTTTGTTTTTTTTTTCTGTTTGCCTTTGAAAGCTTGTTAATACGCTCTTACATTGTGGGCTCTTGCTACAGAGGATACAATACCTTGAACCAGCAGACGGGTCGTGTGGAGCACCTCTCCCTGGTCACTGTAGGCTCGGCATGTGTACGCCCCTCTGTCATCTCTAGTGATGCCAAGGATGGTTAGGCTGCCATCGTGTACCTGTGGTTACATGCAGGACGAGATAAACGTCAAACCTCCGACACGAAACATGAAGAAGATGTGATAAACACAAGTCGTGTTTCAGATTGATGATCCAATGATTGACCAATTTTTTTGATTAACAGAAAATGTAAGAAAATGTAATTTATTTTCCAAGCAAAAAATGTCCAAATTTCATTTGTTCATCTAAAGTCTGAATCATTTTCTTGGTGTGCAAAACTGTTGCAGATTAATTCTGACTAACTGATTAAGCAAACAAATCTATTCTTCTCGAACTTTATATGCTTTTAATGATTTTATGAACTTTTGATCCGTAAAATCTTCACTGCTGTCTAAGAAAGCAGAGCAAAAAGTACAACATTATCCTCTGAAAGGTAGTGAAGTGGCATAAAATAGTTAAAGTATCTAAAATTCTAATTTCACTCATAAGTGCAGTAGTTTAGTATCCAATTACATTCCCCCACTGATCAAAGTTGTTGCGGTGAAGGCCTAAAGAAAACACATCACACACTTAAATCATGAATGTGTCTCGCTTTAATTAACTCCAGATCTGATTCCTGCACACGGTGACCTTGGAAACATCCAACTCCAAGTTGCTGGGCGTCCCAGAGTTGCAGCCGCGGACGAGGACCAATAAATGGCGAAGAAACGCGTTAACCAAACCTAACAGAAACACCCTCATAAATTATGCAACAGGTTGCGAGAGGCTCTGTCCATTCAAGTCACACACAGCTGTGGTCTGTCCATTCATGTAGCTGAGGGGGGGGATCTGCAACGGCTGTGCATTTATTCCTATTCATCTGTTTCTCAAAGGGTTTACAGCCAAGAGATGCGACTAGTGGATCAACCCGAGCACCATTCAGCTTCTGTTAGCAAACTGAATCATCGTCACTCGGTTTGTCGGCCACGAGATCACACTTTGTGCATCGCTGCTGTAACACACGACGCGTTTGGCCTGCTGAGAGCTGGAAGTGTAAACTAAACATTGAAGTGTTGTGAAACATCAACTTTAAGGCTTGCCATTTATGAAGGGATTTAAACAGTTTTTTTTTTAAATATCATTTTTGCACTGACTACTGTCTGGCTGGTCTGGCATGTTTCTGTGTTCCTGTTTAACCTCCTTCACATACGGGTAACTTTTACTAAGCTGCTGTTAGGCCTTCAAAATAAGAGCCTCTCAGTGAGACATGATGTGATTTTTATCACTGCTGAGTCTTTTAGAGAATTCATAAATATAGAGCAGTAAAAGTGAAATGCAAAAGGTGCTGGCAAGCAAATATATATAAGATAGGATAAGAAACGATTTCCTTTATTGTCCCACAATGGGGAAATTCACATTGTTACAGCAGCAAAGTGGATAGTGAAAAACAGAGGTAGGCATCGATAATAATAAAGTAAGTGTAGGAGCGCATGAGGTGAACATATCACGCTGCTCAGTCAACACTCACGAGTTAGTGACAAGCTTGCTCATTAGCAACCAGAAATAAATAAACAACTTGCACTTTCTCCAGCAATTTACATGACGTGCCAAGTTTGCTTTTGCACATATGTGAAGAGACCAGGGATCCCAGAAAGTACAGTACAGCAATGATCTTTCCCCTAACAGCAGACACAAACGACTCCCAGAATGCCTTGCTAAGGTCGTGCCTCATAGAAAACAGTGCGTCTTAGCCACGTTGATTTACCCCAAACATTCAACTGTAGCAACTGTACAGAGCTGTAAGCTAAGCTGCATCAACTGTGAGTGTGTTTGTGTGTGTGTGTGTGTTTGTTTGTTTCTGACCAATCTCAGAGCTCACCAGAGATTTCATTTCTTTCTGATATTCCCCCTGCAGTCTCTCTCCTCTTTCCTCTCATCTCTGTATGTTTACGAAGCCGATTAAGCTAAATACGCTCAAGTCCAAACAGTTCCACTTTCTGTGTCAGGCTGCGACGCTCTGGGCGACTTTCTGCCTAATGGCATCTTTCCATTAACTTTGTATGCATTCTCTTAAAATTCACCTCACGTTCTGTCTGAGCACGCAGTTAAACTACATTCCTTGGGATTTTACATTGCTCTGAATCTATCAAAATCAAATCTCTGTTGGATCAAATCCTAACACTCCTACAGTGCTGCCTGCAGCAGCGGCTGCAGCAGGCTTCCGAGACAGTAAACTTAACAGGATCTGATGATATGTAATGGTCGTCTGTCCAAACCAATACTTTCTGTGCCGTAGCTGTACTCAATCCAACGTGAGGGAGAGAAGATTAAAGAAAAGGAGGAGGAAGCTGGCAGTGGATGCGGTGAAGGGGGGGAGGGAGGAAGGCCACAGCAGAAGAAAGAAGAAGCAGGTGAGGCATGAGATGAGGGCAGAATCTCACTTTCTGTCACATCCAGAGAGGCTGATGTTGGCCTCTGAAACAGCAGGAGGCTCCTGTTGTTTTCCTGCTTTCCTTATACTCCCACCCAGGTTTCTGTCCTCTCCTGCACAACTGCTTTGCTTAGTATCTTTGTTTTATGGTTCTTTTTTTTTCCTGTGCAAATAAATAAGGTAATAAAGTAGAAAGGGAGGAGGAGGAGGAGGAGGAGGAGGAGGAGGAGGAGGATTCCTGCTCTTTCTCTCTAACCCCGTCTGTCACATTCCTGCCTTTCTCCATGAGGTCTCCATGGATGTGAGCGTGTGGGTGAGCAAATAAGCCATCGTGTTCGCTCACAAACACGCTGAGCTCTCTTCTTCTCACCACAAGACGGAGCTTTCCCAAGTTTAAGGTTTTTGCTTGAGCGTACACCCGACACCACCAACTGGAGGGAGAAAGCTCATAAACGCACCGCTTATGCTGCTTTTCAGTATATGACGGTGAAACCAGCAAGCATGGCACCCGGATCTCACCGGTGGTTTTCCTTTTTTTTTTGTGTAACATTCATATTAAGACTCGTGTAATATTGATGAAGAAGCGAGAGATTAATAACGAATCAGAATGTTGTCTAATCATTTACGGGGGGGAATGGTGTTAAAAAGAGGGAGAGATGGCGGAGCAAATGAGGTAAAATGAAAGAGAAAGAGGCCCTGTAGGCTCCTCTCACTTCCTGCATCACACACAGGCAGCAGACTGCAATATCAGTGACATATGAGACTGTGAAGGCAGGCAGAAGGAGGAAGGAGGCATCCACCCTTTCAATAAGTTCCAGAAACAATTACAAGCAGTATAAAAAGATCCGCTTCGATGCTGCTGTTCTTGTTATGCAGAATCAACAACCTGTTATGTTCAAAGCTTTCCTTTGAGTTATTTTTTTGTAATGTAATGAGCCGCTCTGATTTAATTTTCTGTGCGGCCTGACCTCCCTCATCGACTTCAAATTCCTACTTTTGCAAGAATGGCTCCTGACAGTCGGCAGCGTACCAATGTTTCATGTAGGCGGAGCGTTAGTGATAGTATAGTGAGAGCAGGACAGCAAGAGCTTCTCCACTCGAGAAAAAGTGACATTTGCCCCTTTTGCTAAAGATGCAACGTCGTGCGGCTGCGATGCCTCATCGTCTTCAGAAGCTCTTGGCGTCTGTGAGTCATCCATAATGGAACGGCGCGTTACACGTGTTTGATTCTGCGCGACTAATATCGCAAACCTGATGTTAGCTGTTGATGGTTTAAGCAGCTGAGACATTTCTCTGCTGTCAAACCACACCGAGGCTGCGCCAGAAATAATCTTGTCATGACATCAGACTGTCTAGTTTTGGGAGTTTATCCATTTGAATAAAAAAAATTATGCATCACCAGACAACAAAGACGGCTCAGAAATGCGAGGTGTGCTGCCAGTGGCTTTTTTTAAACATTGCTTAAGTGATTCGAGGTGGAATTAGCTATGTGCCACTACAATGATTGGCCGCCATCATTAACCAGTCGAAGGACTGAAGCTTTTAATTAGCTGTCAACTAAAAACATTGACTTACTGTGTTTAAAATGTATGAAACACTCTGAGAACTACATTCTTGTCTCGGCACAACGGATTTCAAAGACTGAACTCTTGATGGAAGTTTTGCCACAAGAAAATGTGTTTTCCTTTGCAGCACAACAACAAAACAAAGTGATATGATTTTGAGTGAATTACAGTCCATAACACGCTTCCAGTGCAGATGGACTCCTGGATGACACCATCTGTGCACAAACCCTGCTTCTGTATTTGTCCACAATCTAAATTATGCACATTACTCAGCATCATTCTTACCGAGTATTTTGCGTTGGTTGCAAGTTCCTCCCCCTCCCGCAGCCAGCTGATCATTGGTTTTGGATTTCCCTGGGCAGAGCAGCTAAGCAGCGTGCTTCCCCCTTCCTTCGCCTCCACATACTGTGGCGGTGTTGCTGTAAATGAAGGTGGGGCTGTGGAGGAAGAAACACATGGATCATTACCACAGTTACAACAGTTCAATTATTATTACAGTCATTCAAATTCGTCATTAAACCGCGCTAAGGTTCCACAGGTTTTTGGATTTATACTAACAACTCTACCAAACTGGTCCAACTATTACAACACTTGGCACAAAACTTTGACATTCATGGTTCCTACAAAATGAATCCTAAAGTGAATCTAGTGGTATCATCATCAGGTCAAAACTTTTGTTCAGTACTTTACCTGCAAGAGTAATAACATACCTGGAGAAAACCCACACAGGCACAGGGAGAACATGACAGCGACAGTGACAGTGCTAACCGCCACACCACCATGCCGCCCTATTTCTTAATAATCACACATTTTCATTGCTGGCCAAAACTCCCTTAATGCGATCCTGGCTACGGACGAGGCGGGTTACATAAGAACTGGACTCCAAGACAACATCCATTTGTTTGAAAACTGCATGTCCTGCTCGGGCCAACAGACTTTACACTGGCACGACATCATGTACATAAAAATAAAATTTGTCAAGGTCTCTGAGAAATGTCTAAGAAAAGAAAATACCCGTTCTCATAGACTGATATATGAGGAAATTCCTTTTTGGGCCACAGGGGATTTTTATTTTGTTGTTGTTGTAGTACCGTCATTGGCCAGTAGGACAAAAAGTCTGGCTGACTCTCATTCGTCCTAATTAATGCATGATGCTGGTCCATTTTCTGTGCCTGTGCAACAATTGTGCATTTGGTGAGGGAGGACGGGAGAAGAAGAGGAAGAAGAGCCCTCTTGGACAGAAAGTTGCTCTCATAACAGGTGATGCCACCGTTTTCTGAATCAGTTAGACACCAGAATACCTGCAGAAACCACTTAGCGACATCACAGCACTTCCACCTGATGTTTCTGAGGTTCACTAACAGCCACAAGGGAGCTCTTCACCACGTACTGCAGGCCAATAAACTGCAGCTTCCTCAGCCAGCTGCTTTCTGTGTCTCAACATAACATTTTGATTATAAATAGTGGCACTGTGTTTAAAGCGCTACTATTCAAGTGGGTCACTGCTCGCCGCTGGGAGGCCTGCCATGCTTCAGACTGCACACAAGCACCTGGCATGGAGTAAACAAATCGTCCAATTAGCACATTTAGACATCTGCCTGTCCATGCTGCCCTCTCACTCGCTAATACTCACATCATTATATGATACAGTAGATTAATGGAGATGCTAATAAAATGCATGACCGCTTTATGCGTCTCTTAGCTCATGTGGTGTCAGCAGCTGCATTAAACGCATCATGACGCATCATTTTAGTGATCGAGGGAGGATGCTTCACCATCACCTTGTGCTTTTATCAGATAAGATATTTAATTGGATATTTATTTAATTGTGTCTCGCTGACGTGACTAAACCAAATTGTTCAACAAGATGAAATGGTAATAAAATAAATTTATTTAAATGTCAGCAGCGGAATCAAGAAAAGATTCAACCTCTAAACTTTTCACATAGTTTTAAATAACTTTTTGAGGTCCACAATGACAAGATTTATCGTTTTACACCGCCAGGTTGGGAAACGACCTCAATGGTAAAATGCTGCTTACACTTTGATTGATTTCTGCAGAGTGAGTATTTTTACTTTTAATACTTGTAATGGAGTATTTTTAAATTCTGACACGGGCGCTTACATTAATTCTGATCCTAATTCAGATTTTTCTCAGGGGATTAAACATCAGTTGCAAGGAATTAGGTG
Organism: Scatophagus argus; assembly: GCF_020382885.2. Taxonomy (NCBI): domain Eukaryota; kingdom Metazoa; phylum Chordata; class Actinopteri; family Scatophagidae; genus Scatophagus; species Scatophagus argus. The sequence goes on along the minus strand of NC_058497.1, from coordinate 18,542,764 downwards.
GCACACATGGCGGTGACAACAGCAGGTACAACAGTGAACCTGGGAGTTGGATCACGCCGTCAGGTACGGTTTGTCACGGAGGGAAGTGTCTCCGTGGCTGGGGAACCTGGGAGTTGGTCTACAGAAAAGCAGTAAGCTGAGCATCTCATTGCTGCCCTACTTTCTCCAGCTCGTCATCAATTATATACATTAACCCTCTGGAGACATTGTCTGTTTTTGACTACTTTTGATTTTACCTTTAAATTTCAGCTTAAAAATGGTTTACCTTGCCTTGCCTATAAATTGTAAATCTCAAAAATTATGTACAAATTTAGCAAACAACAAGTTCTTTACAACTATTTACCTTAAAATGCAGTAAATGCCTCAGGCGTTTTATGTACTAGCTATTTACAACACAATCAGGTGTCACAATAAAACACACACACAAATTATTTATAAAATTTATTTATATTGATTCTGAAACTCGCACCAAATACGCAGCAAATGTGACGACAATGTTCAGGAAAAAGCATTGCATATATTGTTCATCATAACTTTACTTGACATACTACAAAATTTAAAAACCTGTTCATAGTTTGAAGTCCCCACTTTTGACACAAATTAAACGTCTTGCAGCTACGTCGCTGACCAATAATAGGTTGCGAAGTCACAGTTCAGCTGACAATACCAAAGAAGCAGGTTCACATATCTTAAGGACACTGAATGATGTTATTACTCATCAGTGATGATCCATTTGTTTTCTGTTAGTAAGTGTGGCAAGTAAGTTGAAATGAACGCTATGCGCAAAACTAAACTAATAATTACTACAATAGTCATTACAATATGACAGGCTGCCCCTGATATTGCTTCCTGTTTTCTATATAGTGAAGTGAATTTGTCATTTTACGTGACTGTCTGAATACTGGGTGTAAAATATATGCTTTATAAAGTTCCCAGAGTGCATGTCAGGTACTTTCTACCAACATTCCCACAAAACAACGTCTTCCAAATCAGAGTGTTGTTTTCAACTGCAAAGTTTTCAGTTTACTGCTCGCTACACAAAGATCTACTGTCTGTTAGGTAGGGAGCAGTGAACGAATGAACAAGGGTGAAGTTATTTTAACATAAATTAAATGTTAATCCAAAGAGTGGAGCCAAAACATGACTTTTGATGAACATTTAATTCATGTTTAAATCACTTCTTCACTCTTGTTCACGAGCTTAACTTTGCCGTTTTACTGCAGTGAAGTAGAAATGTCTGCCATGTTTACAGCTGTGTTACATCTCTCTGCACCTCTGGGTCAATGTCACACAGCGCCATCATGTGACACCTCACAACTTTTATCCCCTGCGTTGTCTCTCTGGTTGGACCACTACTGCATTGAAAGTGTGTAGTCTGATTCCGAACGCGTCTTATTTAAAGGTTCTGTCCATTTGTCCCCGACTGCAATTTTAATTTGTATCCCACATGGTCCTGAGGATGATCGTTCACATGGGCTCCACTTTGTAGCCACAGTGGGCCTGTTTGTGAGTGACGAGCACCGACACACATGGAGCCAGTGGACAAACGAGCTGGCATTTGGGCCCCAGCTGGGTCGACCAAATGGGCCCTAAATGCCAGCCCATCAGTAACCCAGTGACACTGCGGCAGGGTCAGTGTTTCTTCTTTTCCTTTTTATATGTGTGTGTGTGTTGCAGGGTAGATTGTTAACTCAAAATCACGTGAAATGTGCTTGCACTTGTGCGTTTTCCACGTCTGATAAGCTTGCTGATGCTGAGTTAAAGAGAAGGGAAGGACAGGCGAGACGACGCTAGAGAGGAGAGGATGAGAATGAGGGAGGGCAAAGAGACAGAGTGGCCTTAGTGTCTTTTTTGGGCACAAGGCCTTGCCATCTGACACCTGCCACTGAGTGGGCATGAATTCCCTGTCCGCTTGGCAGGAAGTTAAGGCCAGCACACAGGAACTCAAAGGAGGAGTGTATGCAAATACCAACAGCCAAAGGAAATGGGGGTCCTCAGTGTCTGTGTGGAGGCCAGGCGAAAATGGCACCTGCTTCGATCACAGACACCCATTTATAGGGCAACAGTAGCATAAAGTCTTCATACGAATTCCCTTTCTGGATATCTGCTCTCTGGAACGACTGCAGCTTTTGGTATTTCCATGAACGTCTGTCTTTAAATTCAAATAACAGCCCCGGGAAAAACTAAATACTTGTACCAGTCAAACACTTCCTCCCCCGAGCACAAACGCAGGCTTTCTGTATCCCTGTAGCTAGACACATTACATGCATAAGGTCATGTAAAATGCCATCACGTAATATGCAAAATACATATGACATTCAGGGATATTATTAGTTCTGCTACAGCCCAAAGAGCTTGGTTTCTGTTGAAAGGCTTGACAGGAGTTGAGAGCAGCAGAAGAGGGAGGGAGGGAGCAGTTAAGAGTGAATACTGATGAGGCAAGCTACAGAGATGCATACACAACAAAACACTGATACACACACACACACACACACACCATAGACATTTTCCCAAACACCAAACATCACAGGAAGTGTGCAGGTGACGGCAGGGTATGACCTATTCACTCTCCGACTTCAACTTCAACCGGCAGACAAAGATCTCGTTAAGCCGCATACAAATCCACACAATGAGATGCTCTCATGTCAATGCTGATGCAATGCGCCGCGCACAGAACACAGCGCAGAACCCCCATTTACACTGCGTGGTGCATGAACACACTCACGACGCACCAGCACGCACAAAAGAAAAACATTATGTTCTGCATTGATAATAAGCATTTACACAGATCAGCATTTTTCATTCCAAAGTGATTATGCTGTGCAGTGGACTTTGTAAATGGCTCTTTACACAGTATTTCGCATACAGCACGTTGTAATCATTATTCAAACACAAGGATCGCATCCATTATAAAACATATGCATGATGATGAAATCGAATATGCATGAGCTTCGCACAGCACTCACAAGCACCAAAAATATATACGTGAATACGCTTGACAGCGCTTCTCAAAATCTCTCCCTGACAACGCAAAGGATTACAGCCCTCTGATGTCTGAGACCTGTGAAGCTTTAACACAAGAAAATCACCGCTTCTGGCCTGGAATATTTTTTTTTTTAAAAGCCGGTTGTTGAGGAAATATTCCCCCCAGGTTTGTATTAACCGACTGCAGAAACTTAAATGCAACGAACGCAACAAGGCCACATGAATTTCCTGCACTTACTTGACCGCATCTTTGCTGCATTGTGCAAAACAGAAAGAATTTACTACCTGCAAAACATATGAAGCAGCTTAATGGAATACCTGTCTAAAAAAAGCATACCTCATTTGAAACAGATGCAGAGCTTTGTAAAGAAAAAAAAACAAAACATAAAACACATCAGGCACCATTGTGTCTGTAGTCTCTGGTGCGCTCCAACAGTGTGAAGACACACTTCACACAGGATTCTCTGAGCCACTGGGGCTTTCCTGGGAAATGCAAAGGTGCAGATTTTTTTCCGCCTGGTCATCAGTTTGATAGCTCTCAGACTACCACAGACGATCCCTGCCGGAACCGCCTTAAACAGGACACAATCAATTCTCCCCTAACCAGCTTCTCATCACCTTTCTTTTTTTCCCCCGAGGCCTTTGGAAGGATCTGCAGGAATGATCTAAAGCAGGGTGTAACTATCACTCATTCAACTGGGTCTGAGAAAAACACAGAAAACCATAAACCGTCACCAATGGGCGACTGGATTGGGGTGTTAATAATTTACTCTGTAGGACCAGTGTGACTGAGAGGCTGTTTGAAAGGGCTTAGTTTCTTCATTTTTCTTTATTTTCTAAAGTCCAGCAGCGTACAAGAAAGGTTGGTCCACAAAAAGGAATCAAAATTGCCATTTTAAGTCTGTCCTTTCAGTCTCTACGTTCAGCACAGGGGAGTCTAATTTAAAATGTATACTTAAATATTTAATTTTATAAAATGCCAGTAATTTCTCAGTGGAGTCTTTAAATGTCTTGTTTTTGCCCATCTGACCCATAGACGTTCAATTTACAAACATTTAGACAACTAATTTGTCAACTAATCATTTCTGTTTTCGCTGTTGCTAAACTTTTAAGACAAACCAAAACTGAGTGAAAAACCTTAAAAAACCTGACGCATACAAAGTCAGCATAGCTGGAAGTAAACAAAACTGAATGTCCTCAAAACTTCAAATCACTACCGACTCCACACAGAAAAGAAACTTCCTGTTCTAGTACATTTGACCTCGAGGTACTTAGGCTCGATGTCGTCTAGAAAACGCTACCTTATTTCATATGGAGCTTAAGAGCATGAAGCAGGTTTTCCATTTATTTTTTCTCTCTTCACACCCTCTAACACATATGTTCCCAGGTGAGAGAGCGGGCACCGCGGGCAGGTGACTCACCGTTGACTGTGAGGTGCACCCAGCTGCCGTTGTGGAAGGTGTCGTACTGTTGCTCCAGCATCAGGACCCTGCACTCGTACCAGCCCTGGTCCTCGGAGCGTACTGGGTCGATCTGTAGGGAGGCCTTCCCGTGCAGAGAGGCTCTTCCTGGAGACAAAAAAAAGAAAACCTCACCAGAATTAACAACTTGTGCATTTGTCTTTGAATGACTTCAAAAATACCTACATGCTATTTAGCAGCAATGGACAAGCGCTCCTTTTCAAACTCGCACCTAAAAGCTTTGCTGGGCTCCACAAAGATTCGTCATAGCAGCTGGGGGTTAAGTGCTTTACTTCAACCTCTCCTTCTTGCAGAATGAAACAGATTTCCTTTTGTATCAGCTGTAGCCTTCCAAGTCGTGCAGATTAAAAACAGTGCTTTAGTTAGTCTTTTAAAGAGATTAAAAAGACAAATAAAATATATTCCTCCGTCAAGTACCGTCAGCGCAACATTATACAAATCCCGCCTTCTCTTATTTTCTTTTCTCAGCAAGGACTCCATACACTCAGTCTTTATTAAAACACCACAAGTCTGCACAAAGTCCAAGCAAACATATTCATTCTTTGGTTCTTTTTCTATACCTGCTCATTCCTATTCAGGGATTGCAGCAGTCTGGAGGCTTTCCAAGCACTGGAAGACAGGAAAACACCCCGGACATGTTGCCAGTCTCTCACAGAGTTAAGAGAGACAGACAGTCTCTAATACTTACTGTACAGTCCTGCCTGTGTGCAATTTGGAGCCTTCAATCAGCCTGACTTGCAAGTCTTTTGACAGTTGGAAGGAACACAAATGGATATAAAGAGCGTGCCAACTCTAGATACACAAACTCATAGGATTATTAGCCCAAGAAATTCAGTTTGTAGACTGAGAACAATAGTTTTGACATTTGGGGAAATTTGCTTATCTGCTTTTTTTTTGCAAAATGAGAAGAGCGATAGCACTACCAGGAGACGGTTAGCTGAGCGTAAAGTTGGAACAGGGAGAAACAGCCTGGCTTTGTCCAAAGGTAACAAAATGTGCCTACCACTGCGTTTAAAACTCAACAAACACCACAATTTAACATGTCTGCACACAACCGAGTGTCATGTGTTGTGTGCAGGACGATTGTTTGACTCAACAAAGCTAATTTCTGAAATGAGTTACATCATATCAATTAGTGATTTTTAGTTGATTACCGTTGGACAGAACCGTGCTGGTTTGCTTCCCCCAGCTTCCTGTCTTACTGCTAAGCTGATGTTAAGGTAACCTCCTGGCCGTAGATCTGTTAGACGTCAGATATGAAGCTAAGACCCGATCTTCTCATCTAAGTTTTGGCAAGAAAGCAGATAAACGTATTCCTCAAAATGCTGAACTATTCCTTTAACCAACAGCCGTCTTGCTTGAGAACAAACCAGCCACATTCCAGCCCTGAGATTCATCCACAAAACTACCTGCACCTACTGCTCGATTAAAATAAAGTATTTGATGTGACTGTGGAGAAAGACCAGCCTTCCACCTCACAGAAATCATCTATTTCTTCTGAAACTCCTCCATCCCCACTTCGTTTTTTTTTCTTTCTTCAAGGCTGAGGATAAATTGGAATTCTAAAAGGAGGAAATCACAAGGGATGAGAGAAGTTCAGGAAACCAGGCGGTGAAATCTTCAACTGCTAAGCTGTCTGTCTTCAAGCCTCCAGCTCACTGCTCACATGGCTGCTTCTGACAGCCCGACAGACTAAAACACTCGCTTCTGCTCAGTCTGACGAGTGTTCTCAGATGGAGCGTTTTTCCCAACTTTGATGTGTAGATGTACTGTAAGCACCGCTTCCTGTTACTTCAGACTGAATGTCAAGCGAATATATTGACGTTGAGGGCGGGTTGAATTGCTCTGGCAGCACTGTATATAAAGGCAATAGATAGGCTAACCGTGTGACTGCTGCCATAGTTGGGGTAGAAAACTGACAGTTTTTTTGTTTTGTTTTTTTTCTTTTTTGTTAGCAGAAAATCAATAGAAGGAGAGAAGAGTGGGGACTGCAGACTTGCAGCAAAAAGGTAGCCTGTCTTTAAAAGTCAGGTCTATTTTTGCCTGAGCATTGAAGTGCTGAGTGGGGCGGGTGGTGGCGTGAAGGGTAGGAATCAACCTCAGCTCCCATTTGTCAGAGAGTGAGAGGGTGCTGCTGTAAACAGAGTTAACAGCACTGTATCCACGTCAGGTCCGGCCCCCAGGGCATACACCACTTACACAGCACAGGGTTCTGTCTACTGTGAAAACAGACGAGCTAACGCCTCGTTCAGATCACGTCACGGCTTTAGATAGGAAAGCTCTGAAGAGCAGACGCGAAAGATCGGAAGTGACAAAGTTGGCAGACACGGTAAGCTACGGTAAAAAGAGCAACTTTACATCCCAAAGCGCTATGATGAAAAGAGGGAAACCTTCAGTGGTGTAGTGCATGGTATACACACACATAAGGTGTATTCCTACTTAGTCTGCACATGCCAACTAAATCCCCCTGCATCCAGCACATATTTCAGTAGTGTGCTGAAAGCCAGTTTTTTCTCTTAGGCTAGCAAAGGCATGAATAGGGCAGGTCATGCTTTCGCCATACTAAGGCAAATAAAATGATCACATCTGCTCTGTTCACCGCCCCATTTGGAGAGGACAGTAACTGAGATGCTACCTCTTTGACTAGGACTTTGAATGAAGATGTTAGCTACAGTGGGGTGCAGTGTGTGTCCCTAAAATAAACTATGTACAGTCCAGGCAGACAGGTCTTATTCTCAAAAGATAAAACATCTTTGGGGCCAATAAGATCATAATTCATTTATTTATCCCTGAGGGGAAATTCTTTCTTTCTTACAGATATTTTCTCTGCCAAGACAACGAAAAGATAGGAACAAAAAAAAAGATAGAAATAGAAAACATATAAAATAAAATATCAAATAAAGGCCATCCATCCATCCGTTTTCTATACCGCTTATCCGTCAGGGTCGCGGAATATCTAATAAAATATAAATTATAAATATAAATGCACAGCTAGTAGGCACGGTATATTTTGAGGGGCTTGTTAATGACTTAATTACAAAATTACATGAATTAGAGTTGATATTGGATTTTGTTTAGATTGTGATGGAGTGATTCAGGTTTTGCAGCCGTTTGTCCGCTAGCTTGTTGTTCTTTTTGCCAACTGGGAAATATTGTGGCTGCTACTTCAGTTCTAGGAGAATACAGCACTTTACAAAACAACAAAAAGCCCTAATAAATACTTTAATCTGTATGTTCACACACTCATTAACTCTCCCCTTCTTTTAACAGTAAGAAAAAATGTAGGATTTTAAATCAGAGCCCTGTAGCCTACAGTGCCGGAAAAAAGCTCCTGAAAGGACGAGACTGTTTTACATACATATCCATATTATTCTTGCACAGGCGCTCACTAAAGCTGCTGCTGGGGGGAGATATGATTTAGTTTCCCAATAGCTTGTCCCAAAGCGGGACAATCTGACACTAAAATTTCACAAGCTGCACATCTGAATTATTGATTGCATCATTGCTTGAGTGGGCACAAAAAAAGATGTTTTTAAATGTTGTAATTTCCATATAGCTGCAGGGACAGATGATCCAGGATAGATTTTAGTCTGCATGGAAATATAAGGGCAATTTCTCACTTAGCAGTGAATTAGACTTGGAAAACACACAGCTGTGATGTGGAGGAAAAAAAAAAAGAATTTTCTTTGGGGGTCTTGAATTACATATTAGCATTACTATACACTATATAGATTGATCTTTATAGAATTCAGGTGTGGTATGGGGCTGTTTATCAGGGCTTAGACTTGGCCCCTTACTTCCAGTGAAGGGAAATCTGAATGCTTCGGCATACCAAGACACTGTGGCAACAGTTTGTTGAAGGCCCTTTTCTATTCCAGCATAACTGTGCACAAAGGAAAGCCCCATAAAGACATGGCTGGATGAGTTTAGGGTGGAGGAACTTGACTGGCCCACACTGAGCCCTGACATCAACCCAATCAAACAACTTTGGGATGAACTGGAACAGAGACTTTTAGCCAGGCCTTGTTGTCCAACATCAGTGTCTGACCTCACAAATGCTCTACTGCATGAATGGATGAACTTCCCAGAAGAGTGGAAGCTGTTATGGCTGTCATTAATGTTTCTGTTGTTGAAATGGTCAGGTGTCCCAATACTTTTGTGCATATAGTGTACTGTCTATTATCAAATAGCAACAAGGAAAACTGTACAATGGTAACGCTCACTAACCCAGACAAAATGATAAACCCATAGATGGATTTACCCTCTACTAAAGTCTCCAATCTGCACAACTCTGCATGGTGAAAATATCTGGATTTGTCCATACTGTAAGTACAGTATGCACAGATAATCTCTTCTGGTTTGGTAGCAGCTGTGTGATGGAATAATATCACATTTAGCCTATTTACCAAACTCATTCATAATGAGTGATAACAATCCATGGAAGCAGCCCAAATGAGCTCTGAGACTGCATGGCACCAAAGTGTATCTCGGCAACTACAGTCCAGTGCGACTGTAACACTGTCACCATGCACATGCAATCCCCAGAACAAACTTTAATCTATGTAATGAGACTGGCCATATTCATGCTGCATCTGTTCACTGGTAATTCCTCAACAGTGGACTTGATGCCACATGGCAAAGGCCCACCAGAGCCAGAGCGTGCACAGAGGAGTGAGATGCTGTTTGAAAAGCGCTGTTTGTTCATACCCCGCTGCTAGTCAGAAGGTTACGGTAAACAAAGAAAACACTCCAGCAGCATCTGCAGGAGCTACCACAAAACAGAAAGGAGGGTTCCCCAGACGGTGAGTCACTGCCATTAAGTCTTCTTTCCGGTGATGACCCTGCTTGAGAGGCCCATGGGGAGAAATTTCAATAAATTCAATATCATTTACACCATTTCCACTATATTTGTGTAAGAAAAAAACTGTTATGTCTCACACAAGGGAGATGAGTCCTCCAGCTTTTCGACAAACCATCCTTTGCCTTTATTTCACAGCACATTACCAGGTCAGGGAGGGGTTTTGTACTTGGTAAAGAGGTGGGAACAGGAAAGGATAATTCTGACCCCATTCTGACAGCTCGCCATCTTGTCTCAGACACTGAAGCAACATCAGAAGAACCAATTTCCTGCTGCAAGTAGTCTGAGTGAAGGCAGTGGCAAGATTGTCTAAGCCAGAGAGGGAGATTTTAAGGTTCTGCAACGCTGTGATGAATGTGAAGAAAAACATATTTCATCCTATCACATATATTGGTTTAATTAAAATTTAAAGCTGCTATATTCAATATTTTACTGGCAATGATGGATGGGGGTTGGTTGCTCATCATAATGAATCCACAAAGAATTAGCACCAAACACCCAAATTCCCTTCAGCTCTTTATAGCACCGTTCAGTTAGTTTCAGTTACTTAGGCTGCAAACTGACGCTTTTTGGCCCCCGCTGTTTGCAGCAAAAAAGTCCTAAAAACCTACTGTACCCCACCAGGCCCGGCAGCAAACATCAGAGAAACGAAGCTGGCAAACTAGCTGGTGAACACAGCGGAACATTTGGCGCATAAAGAGTGAATAATGGACTTAAATTTAACAGGTTGCAAGAGACATGAGTCAAAAATAATCCCACCAATGCTCTGTATCTGCAGGCAGCATAAATTAACAATTTCACCCGAAAAAGACATAACACATTCAGTTGCGGCTTGGCTGCAGATTGTGGTGCACTTGAATTGTATGGCGTTTCTATCATTTTTCCCACAAGTTAATATCAAAGAGGGTAGAGAAAACAATAAAAACACATCTCTGATAACTAGTGCATGTCAGTTTTATGTTTTCCGTGTTTTAACAGCCAGGGTATGCGGGTTTAACAAATGGCATTAATTTGTTGCTTATAGCTTTTCATGCTTTATTTTCATCAGAATACTTCTTCCTCAGAGTTCACAAACCCCCATTCCAGATGTACAGCATGTAGGGGTTCTTTCTTTTCAATATACTGTATTGACTCTATACTATATGTGCTGCATTGTCACTGGAGTGTGTAGGAAGGAATGTACGTACAATGCAGTCATAAATTGCTGAGACACAGTTAATTCCCTCTATGCACTCACAGGCAGCAGATGCCCCTGCACAGCCCCGAACGCCATGTTAGAACAGAAAGGAGAAGAATACCTAAAACCCAAACAGCTGATGTAAGGAAAACACGCTGGAGCACACTGAAATTACAGGTCAATCTTCTCAATAAAACAGGACTGGGAGGAGTATGTACACGATAATATGGCTCTGCTCTCAGCCAGAAGTTCATAAGGGTCTGCAGCGGTATAGGGAAATCAAGACCCTGTATAATCCCAGAAATGTTTACAGAAGCTAAAATTTGTCACATTTATGTACTATATCATTATTATATCATTATTATTGTGTGTAATGTAACAAGATCCACCTCTAAAGCTCACTAATTAACACAAAACAAACGAGTTCTAATGTGATAATTACTGAGGTCTCAGGGTGGAGATAAGCGGCTAGAGTGTTTCCCTCCTGGTTCCAGTCTTAATGCTACGACATCAGAGTGGCATCGAAAATCTCATTTAACTCTCGGCAAGGAAGCAAACAAGCTTGCATCCCAAAACGTCAGACTACTCCTTTAAATCCGTGCAGCTGTACGTTGCAGCTTCGAGTAAGATTTTATCTTCAAGCCGCCATCTTTCACATGTGGTAAAATGCAATTCAAAACCTTGAACACATGAAACTGGTGCAGAGTGTAGTCTCAGAGTATGTGGATTACATGTGTTTTAGTCTCCCTGTGGTGGTGACATCACGACAACCTTCCATCTTTTATGGTCCCTGCTTATTTTCATGCGCTGTGAATCTGCAGCGTCAACAACACAAAGTCCTGTGGATTTAATGCGCCAGGCAAACTACAGTGCAAAGGCTCTGATCCCGATCCGCGCCGACACGCCTCCAAATGCTCATTAAGTCAACTGAATCTGCTACAAATGAAACAGACTTTTCACAGTATCTCATCTCACCAGTGTACTCTGGATCCACATGAGGAGGGTAGAAGCGGAAGTTGATGAAGAAGGGAATAGGCACTCCAAACTTGAACCACTCCACCACATAGGGAGGCTGCTGGCCGTCCAGGGGAGGGGACACGTCACACCCCAGGATCACGCTCTCTCCGGCGCGCGCCGTCACAAACCGGGGCTCCTCTCTCACTCCGTGGGCACCTGAGAGAAAGAAGAAGAAGAGGCAGCATTTCACTACAAAGGACGAGCGTTTTTCTCAATGGGGGCAGGAATGCGGCATGCAAGGAAACAAGCTGCAGGCATATTCTTCTCCATCCAATTCCTGCAGAAAAATGTTCAAGTTGTCCAGGGCTGATTCGGGAACAATAATTCGGTGGCGAACTACATTTTGCTCAAGGTAATCACGGCCTACATTGAGATGGCTGTGCAGAGTGGTCACCTTTTACACGGGTAAACCATCTCCCTTTCATCAGCGCTCCTCATCCCGCAACAAAACAGCCTATCATCATCTGTCACCTACATCTGTTGGTGAGTGTTTTGTGGTTGTGCCATACTGTACTATTAATGAGCTGCCAAGGGGTTCCATTGATCATAGCTGGCTGCTGCTCAGATAAGCTTTACTATGAGCACCACCAGGCCTGGCGTCTAGCCACGAATGTCCAGGCACGCTGCCGAGCGTTGACCTATCAGATGACTGAAAGGTCGGCATACCTGCCTCTGCAGAACGCTCATTCTGGGAATGGATTTTCTCCAGCTGCCACCCCCGCTTTCATTGAACTGGCTGTATCTCCACTGTCAGAGCAAGCATGACTACCCGCCCTCGCCCAGGGGGAAAATCGCTTCAGGGATCAAGAGACATGCTGACGTATCACTCCAGAGAAACACCAGCTGAATAACTTAATGCTTTCATTAGCAGTATCATTTGCATTAACTAATTTTACAAGAAGAACAAATACGGTGGGACTTGCGGGTATTATGGGCTCAAGCTGCACTGGTTATTATCTGTTATGATGTTTCTCTTCTCCACCTTCCACCACCATCCCTGTGCCTTTTCACCTGCACACGCTGGAGTTAAAACCTCAATATTTTCACCCAGTTCTGCCTGAAAAATAAAACTTGTCCCTAAAGGCCATATGCATCACTTAGTGATTGTGTTTACCAGTTTAATCTGCATCATCCTGTGACAGAGTTAATCCACTTTATTCGTTTCAGCCAGCACAGATTCTGGACTGAAACAGAGCAGATTTAATCAAATTACACTTTTTAAAAAGGAGAGATGTGGTCTGCCAGTTATGGGCCTCGGTGCTGGAATCTGCTTGTGCTAATGTGCCTCTTTGTTAAGAGGGGAAAACCAGCAATGCTGTGCTACTCTGAGCTCTGCTGAACAACACAAATGAAACACATGTGCATGTCTCAGTGAACCGCACATGACCAGCATGTGAATACACAAAGCTGCACAAGTCTGAATACTGACCTAACTCAGGATTAATACCCAATAAACACTCCGCAAATGTTGTGAGTCAAACATCTTAGTGCAGCTGACTGACAGCTACATGCCGCAGAGGCTTTACATCAAAGAAAAAGATCTAAATCATGCCGGTAATAATTCATTTTTCATTAAGATGAAACAGAGGGGGAGTTGGTGTTTGATCAAGCACAATGTTGCTTGTCGAAATGCATAAAGACTGATGAGACTGAGGGAGAGGAGAGAAGATTGTTGCAGAGAGCTTCTGCAGGCATGACGCTCTGCCCTGCAATCTGTACAAGCCATGACCTTTTTAATACGTTCAGAGGAAACCTGTCCCATGCAGTTATGAGCACAGCAAAATCAGAAATCTGCTAAACTAATCCTTTCAGGCTTGCAAAAAGCCTGAAATTCACACCTGAGCACGCTCCATTGCAGCCTCATTTATAACACCTTTAAAACAGATTATAATAACCCCTTTCAACGGCCCATGCAGGGCGTCTGCTGAGGCATATGCTCCAAGGTTTCTTGTTAAATGCTCTTTAGGAACGTCCAGTCAATTTGAAATCAGATAATGAATCCCAGCGTGGGTGCCTCAAAATAATGGTTCAATTTGGGAACATTTTGGGAAATGCTTCCTGTCAACAATTAGATGAGAAAACTGATACCAATCTTGTGTCCGTCTGTGAAATAAAAGGCTAAAGCAGCCAGTTAGCTTAGCTTAGCATAAAAACTGGCAACAGAGGGAAACGGCTAGCCTGGCTCCGTCCAAATGTAATAAAATCTGTCTACCAGCACATCTAGACCTCACTATATGTCAACGCATCAGCTGATAGTAGATTATTGAAGATCTATCAGTATTTTTGTAGCATTTGTGTTGTTCTGCAGTACAGAAATGTCAATCTAAGTTTGAGGTAATTCAGAAAGTGTCACTATTAGACAAGTTGATTTTTTGACTGTAAAATATTCTGTATGTATCTTTATTATGACTGTTATTACTACATGTTGTAGGCTTTCAGATCAGGATTGTTGGATAACAAATTATGGAAGAAAAAGTGGAGTGTCTCCTGTCTTTGTTTATGGGCCCTGCACTTGCACTCTATGACTTTCAGGAGAGAACAGAGAGCAGGCTCGCATCCATAATGAAACACACTGGATACATTGTTTGGTTTGAGTAAGTAGAGTCACTTGACATGAAGCACAGGCTCAAACCTTGTGGCACGACTGCATGCTGCTGAAATCCATTGTTTTCTCTGCAGACAGTTCAGGTTGCAGAAGTTTAGAGGATTGGGTTTCTGGGTGGAATTATTTTTGGATCTTGGTGGCAACGGGAGCATATCTTGGACAGAGAAAAGACGTTAAAGGCTTGAGTTAATATACTGTAGGGCTAATATCTCTGATTCTTTTATGGGATCCTCATGAGGGGACTATCAGCGCAGGGTTGGTCACCACTTGTGCCTTTTTCATTTCCTTAATGGAGACATGGTGGCCCAGCAGGGTTTATGGGGGCTTAGTCAGGGGAAAATATTTATGATCTCAACAAGACATAAATGTTATACAAGGGTCCATGCTTAAGATCTTCCAAATAAACAGTACAGTTAAGAGCTGATTGCCTTGGTACTGTAAATGTTATCTGAACTGAATTGAAGTTGCAGAATAAGGCCTGAAAAGGTAGAAATCTGTTGAGTAAGATCTGCATAAAGAGACAGCAGACAGCTAATAAATCCGGCAGACCAATATGCTTTATGTATCTATCCTCGGCAAAGAGCGGATTTACTGCTACAGTCATGAGTTTCTGAAGGGTGACAATTCAGTCAACTGCCAGATAAATCATCTGTACAGCAAGGCACTTCATGCACAAAAGCAAACTACAGCAGGGATAATTTATCATTGTCTGGCAAAGGTTAAACACACAGTACAACAGTTGTGAATTAGTTTTTCATTACTGATTAATCTGAAGGCTATTTTCCTGATTAATCGTTTGGTCAGTAAAATAGTGAAAAACGCCTGTTACATTTTCCTGAAGATGATGGTAAGGTAGCAAAAAGTCCAAAATTTACTTGTGGATGTTGTCAGAGGTGTCAGAAGTCCATAAATCACAAGATTCAACCTCTACAAATCCTACACGAATACATTTTTGTGGTAAAAATGATCAGATAGTTCACAAAAAAGCAAACACCAGATCAGATGTACAACTAAACATCTTTGGCTTCTACACAAAGCTTAATAGAAACACCATTAAAACACACATTATTTCCATAGATATACAAAATGCGTATCAAACCCATCAGTAAATACATAAAACCACTTCCATGAGTTCCAAGGCAAGGAAATTTCTAATCATCCTGTCAAATGCCTTTTGAAAGTCAACAAAACATACAAAGTGGATTGTGTCACGCAGTTTTAATAATAGTTGATACTGAATGCATATGACTGACACCGGCTCATTTCTTTCTAAATCTATACTGCTTATCAACCAGATACCAGACCATCTTTGTGTCTGTTGTTCAGCAAATTAGCATGCGGAAACCTCCAACGAAAGGTGTGGCTGCTTTGAGTGACAGCTCAGTCACAAGTTCGCTAGGCTTCACTTCAGCTAATCTGAGTCACTGAACTTGACCTTTCGGTTGTGTTTGTGGTGTGGGACAGACACCAGCCGGTACGCAGCTGCAACGGGCCAGAAAGAGCCGGAGAAAGCCGAGGAGAGCTGAAGGAAGAGCCCAAAGCCTCGGGAGAAATAAACACCCGGAGTCACCAGATTCTGCCGCGGCTCTGATCTGGAGCCGTTTACCGACGGGAAGAAGAGTGCAGAGTTTATTTTTCAAACTTTTGGAATTAAAAAGCGGATTTATCTTCACTCTTGCTTCTCAACGTCAGCAGCAGTGAGGGTGGAACTGCCAAAATCCACTGTAATGTAGGCCACTGTAATTCTCTCTCACTCGACTGCTGAATGGAGGGGGAATGTACTTTGCTCTATGAACATACAGAGAGGATATGGGAAAAAGAAAAGACACAGGAGTCTCACGGCTGACGACCAAGTTTAGTTTAGTTTAAGGTAGAGGCTAAACTGAATTCAAACACACAGACATACACACAAGGTGCCTTCTCTCTGTTATTAGCCTAGCTTTTTAGCTTCACCTAGCTTCATAGCTCCAAGCCACTGTATAAATACACATCAAATAAATTTTTCCCAAAGATGGTTGCTGTGATTTTAGGTAGTTCTTATAAAGCTGATATTTGTTCAGTTTCATGCTATAAAAAGGGAGCGAGATGACTGACAACTGCTGCTAACGATTGGTTCAGGTGGGTGTATGGGTAGGAAGCACATGATGCCAGTGCTCATATCAGGAATATTTTGGCTTCACCTTTGTACAAAGGAAGGAAGTGGAGCCACATCGTCCATCTTTATATGTGTCACTGCTCCAAGTTAGGTGGATGTGTTTTCAGGAATCAGTGGCTTCATTTGGCTTGCCTCAGCTCCACCCACGTTCCACCCGGGTTATAAAAGTAGTTGGCAATTATTTTTCTGTCAATACAGAAGCTCTAGTGTGAACTTTGCTTTTATTTAACAGCTCAGTCAATAATCATTAACTATCTTCATATATTTAATTCTTTTTCCAAGAGGTGTTTTACGAAGCTTTTTAAGAGATACATTTTTAAAAAATATCAGCAAAGCACAAAGGTTAACAAATATTAAAAACTGAGTGAAGCAGTCAAAGAAAACTGTTCACTGATACATATAATGGGATGTAACAAAACTAAGGGACATCTGTAGGAGGTCAATAAACAGCTGTGCAGACCAGCACTCGAATCATCAATGCACAACAGTGGGGCAAGCAGGGTTAAATCCACAGATTTCAACTCAGAGCATTTTTTTTAGGCGACCGTGGCTGAAAAACACACTGCACTGTACTTTCAGCAATTATCACAGATTTCTACAGTAAATAGACTCTAAGGGCAATTTTGGGGCAACAATCAGGCCGAGCAGAGCCGGTGAAATGTTTGGACTCTAACGACGTCCAATAACACACTGAACAATATTGTGGAAAAATAAGAAAACTGAGGGAGTTCAATCAATAAGACACAATTTTTGCGGAGCAGAGCTTGGATTTTCTCGTGTTGGGCAACACCAGCACAATATTTCACCCAGTAACACTAAAATCTAATATCTACCTCATGCTTGGATTTGATTCAGCGAATGAGCGAGGATAACCATTGCTCACTGCAGTTAGAGATTTTGTAAAGGATACATCAAACTGTGTGTGTGTGCCTCACAGGATATGAGTGCTGCTTTGTGCTGGACAGAGTGCCCGATGTGGAGGATGTAATGGAATATAGACTGGACGGAGGCTGGAGAGAGAATCTCAAGGACGTGCAGCCACTGGGCTGGATGGGCCACTGACGGGGCGGTAATTGAATGCCAGCCTGCATGTGCTGAAGGTCACATCAGAGAAAGGCCTGAGTGAGTGTATGTGTGTGTGTGGCGTTGGAGACATACGTGTGTGCATCTATACATATCAGTGTGTTAATCTGGGTCTGTATAATTCAATATGGTCAGAACTTGAATATAAACTCTTCCTGCATCAGAAAACAGTAGAGAGATTTAGACGGTGAGAACACGTGCTGTGGTATCCCGGTTTTGGCCATATTTGGACATTCACCTGGTTATTTGTGATGTATGCTTCTGCAATTTTGGGGTTCTAGTTACATTTACCACCCTGCGACAAGCAACATGTACCATAATGTGTACGTTCAAACCAAAAACCAGACAAAACAAAAAACGAAAAAAATATCAGTAATATCAATACGATATCAGTAACCCTGTCAATAACCAGATGACGAGCTGTACATCGCACCGGTTACATAATCTATCAAACAAAGATTATTCTCGCAGCATGTGGGTCTTATACCTGACCTCGACACTGTACTCAATGCATCTTCAGTGTCCTGCTAGCAGCCGGCTACAGTCTGAAGGCCTTGGAGCACCTGGTGCAGAAAAAGGGCGCATGCTGCAGGATTTCCTCCCAGTGAAGTGAGTGCTTGCAGGATCAGGAAATTCATATACACAGATATGTATATTCATAGCTCATATTTTAACTATTTCATTCTGTAGAATTGCATTGCTCATATTTGTCCTTTAAGGCACAATGACTGTGTTTTGTGACGGACAATGAGAAAGTCTGACACAAACTCTGCTTACATCTACACATAATAACTATTAACTTACACGCATAATTCCATTTACTTCCCACGACTTTGTTTCAAAGATTTTACATTACATTCTGCACACCAAAGGGTATTTTCCAGTCCTGCCTATAGACCATTCATTCACAGCCACTTTCACAGCTACTTTCCTCGAATATCACACTCTGGGTGGGAATCCCAAATGCTGCAACTTAGTGAGTCTGACAAATTGACAAATCGTTTCACCACTTTCTGACTAATCAGCAAATGAAAAGACAACAGATACTGACATATCTGATAATATTTTAACCAACATTAGACAACAGCTAATAGTATTAGCTAACAGTTAGTATTCAACCACTTCCTGGCTAACATTACTGTCTGATAGTTTTACATGTTATGACAGGGAAGGCATAAATTGAGTCTGAAATATCAACAAATACCTTGGACACATTTATTTTCCTGTAAGTAAAATGCACTGAAAGCATTCACACAGAAATACGTGTTCATAATGTGTTAACTTAACCGACTTAATGAGAGCATTTCTGAAGGGAAGCAAGACAACATTACAGGAAAAATCAAAGTTTTTTTCACTTGCTAAGTAAAAATCCATCCTCTGGAGCAGGGATATGATGTGGAGATTTGTTATTCATATGTTTTATTTCCAATATTTTGCAGATCTTAAAATCGGAATAATGATGTGAAATGTTAAATTGTATCATGTGGAATAAGTTAAATTACAGCATGCTTAAAGTGTGGATGATACCAACCAAATGTTTAACTGTCAAGTGAAATTTTCAATGTGAGTCTCAGCCATGCAAAACTTCAATGTACAAAACTTTAAAAGAAAACTTCACAGCCTGAATCATGACCTCAGTAACTTTTAAAACCTGCATCACATTATAGTGAACCGCTGACTATTGTTTTTTTCTTTCTCTTACTTTAAATCACTGGAACCCCTTTTTTTAATCATTAAGTTCATTTATCGGTCGAGTGCCTGATCAATGGCAGGTCTGCATAATAAGACGGATACATTTCACTGTAAAGATCACATAACTGGACCTACGGTAAGTGTAACATCAACACAATATCATATTTCACTTCTATTACTATGAACAGCCGTGCACGCTTTCAGAGGGATGACGGTTTAGTGATTGGCAGAGCAGCCCATCCAACCAGAACGACACGATTTGAAAAACTGGCTTTCCCAGAATGCTGCAGGCTTTTGTTTGCAAGGAAAGTCTGCTGGGACAAGCTGATGGAGGAGAGAAGAGGTGAGGCGAGGGAGGGGGGCATCACCAGAAAGAGCTGGCACATGCCCAGTACTGAAAGTCTGCCATCCATAGCCTGAGCACTTGCCCATTCCTGAGCTCATTACTAAGCTTTTCTCTTATGATTGTGATCGAGAAAGTGCAGCAGTGAAAAAAATGAATAAGAGAGATGAAGTTGTACTGTTTGTCTGCTGGAAAATGAACTGGTTGGACCAAATCATTTCAGAATGTGTTGGCGGGCTGGTTAAGTCAAGCAAAATCTGTTAAAAACATACATTCATAGCTGACAAAAAACTGGACAGATGAGAAAAGAAATGACACAATGCTGCTGAAAATAAAGATTAATGATGATAACAACTGAGCTAGTGCAGTGTCCTGATGCTCTGAGAAAACAGGACGTTGAATTAGGGTTTTATGAAATGCAGTTAGTGGTATTTGCTTGAGTTTTTTTTCCACAACATTTCAGTACTTTTGAGTCCAATACATTAATATGACAGCTATAGTTACTTGTACATCTCAAATTAATATTTTAAGTGGCATTGGATTATAAAACATGACTATTTCCATAGATGTAATTATACAACATTATATAAAATAGTTTAAATAAGCTCCACCTTGAACAACTGCAACAGAAAAATGATTCGATGATGATGATGATAACGATGAGTTGATACTTCTGAGGCATTTTGCTGCTGATACTTTCACTTAAGCAGCATTTTTAATTCAGGATTTTACTTGTAGTGGCAGTATTTTTACACTGTAGAATTACTTATTTTACAAGTAAAGGATAAGTAAAGGATCTGAATACTTCCTTCACTGCTGACAATAAGTACTACTGGCCTTATCACTATAGCAACACATGGTAACACCAGCACATAGCACAGATTGTAGTATATTGTAGTCAGCAGCGTACAGTGACCTCAGAGGTAGTTTACAACTTCTGCTCCACGTCTGTACCTGTTCTCTTTGTGCTCCTGATGTACTAGAAGACAGTGACTGATTTATTTATTTATTTTTCTATAAAACTGGCTTCTCATTTGCTCTTCATTATATATATTTTAAAAAATTCTGACTTTGAGGACGCACACAGAATTAAAACAAGTAGCACGTTTTCACAACTTTTTTTGTCTGTCTTGCCTTCATCAGGGGATCCGTCCACCATGGTGTACTGGAGAAGAGTTGTGCGACATATTTTGGTTAAAATATATAATGCTAAAACCAGCAACATTCTTCAAAAACTACTTCTTTCCTGGCAGGATTGACAGCTTTTAAAAATGAATGACCCAGTCTCTGCTACCCTGTGGGACTGCATCATTTAGTACCCATCACCAGACTGCAAACACTGAAATATCATCAGGTTCTTATAGACGCTGAGGGTCAAACTCCACTTCACTCTTTTACAAAAGTGATGTTCTGTTATTTTATGAGGTTTGTACCCTGATTTTTAACAAATACTGACAAGAAAAGCAGTCAAAACACAAAACATCACTAAATTACACTGAGGCAGCTGCTTTAAGAAAGGCAAACACATCCCTCACCCGTATCGTTAAAACTTTTGAAAACACTACAGATGTTAGACAAATTCACAGCTGTCAAAACATATCCTCAACCATCTCATGGAAATCAGCCTCACATAATGTCCAAGCTTTTCAACATCTAGAAGAAAAATGAAGACAGCCCAATCTCTCTGAACCATAATCTGAAGCTGGACCCCAGACACAGGAGGAGGGTTTCAAGAAACTGCTTTGGTGCTACTGGGAGGCCTTGTGTATGACTGGCAGTTTCGACACCTTCATAAAATACTGTCTGCTTCTATATATCTCTGCGTTTGATAAAGAGCACCTTCAGAAGAAACGCAGTGACAAGAACAAGTGTGCCGAGCCACGGTTCACAAGGGAGCTTGAAATCCATGTGAAACATCAAGGAGGAGGCTCACAAGAAGGGAAATACAGATGGACACCATCTGCCCAAGAGCCAGTTGAGCAAATGCTTAAAAAAACACCAAGTCCCAGCACAGGACCTGAGAGAAGACAGTCTGCCATCAGTGACTCAAGCTAAAAGCAGTCCTTCAAATACACCACTCCCCGACACTTGCCAATGACATTTAATTACTCCTGTATTGCCATCAGCGTCCCTCTTGCGTCACCTTGATTGGTTGCCAAGTCACCATTGACTTTGTTGAACTAACCTCAACTCTCCCTGACCATATGTTGTCTCCCCAATGGCCACTTGGCACAAGAAAACTTCTTTGACTGTCCATTTACTGTGACTGATTAGCTCATACCTCAGCTACACTTACTGATGTGGTAACTGGTTGTAAAGAGTCCTGCAGCACAACGTAATCATTGAAAAATAGTGGTCCATATACTCAACTTATATTCACTGAAGAGTTTTTGTAAATAGGTTTGTTTTTCTTCATGCACAACAGAATTCAACTATCATTTCAGAAAGTAGTGGACTGCGTCAGTTGTTTATAATTAATTTTAAATTTGTAACTGACTGGATTTTTTTTCTAATTAATATTCACTTTAAAGCTCTATAAGCTATTTTCCATCTTTTTTCAATTTAACTTATTGTTTAATGAAACAGCTAATCTGCAGGCTAATACAACAGCTCACTGCAAAACCCAACACTTCCAACACTTGCCAAGAATAAGAAGACTGCCAAATTCATGAGATGGTCGACAAGGTGCAAGTGAAGTTATCGGCTGCAGGGAGCAAGGCTGTTTACCACATGTTTAGACTGAAAACAGTCTTGTATTCAACAATGCAATGAGCTGCGTTGGTGGGGGCGTATTGTCTGAGAAATAAGATCCAGAAGGGCCGGTCTGAGTAAAAGCTCTGTGGGTTTGAAGGCTTATCACTATCAGACACCAAAACAATGCACAGCGTTTTACAATAGTATGAAGAAGGATCTTACAACAATTCAAAACTTTATGTTACAAATTATTCCTCCAGTATTCTCCACCATGCCATGACCTTGTATTGCAGTCAGTCGAGTAGTTGTCACTTTTGTGCTAGGGGTCAGTTACAATACAGGTAGAGCACTACAGTTTGTTTGTGTTTGTGAAATGCTGCTTGCATATTCAGGCACTTACTTTTGACATGATTCACTGCTTGAGTCCCGCTTCAGTTGCCTTTATCAGGCAAATTTACCGTCACAGATGACATTTTGTCTTGACACCCTCAGTTTATATGCATGGATTCTGTGAAATGACTTCTGTGAACACCATCGTACCAGCCACAAAAAACCCAACTAAAACTGAACCCTTTGCGTTTTCAGGTTTCCTTGACTACGATAACATTTCATGCACATTTGACTCTACTTATCTGACAGCCTCTCTATGACAACAACCTAGTACAGGGATGCAATGATGATACTCACTAGTAGTTATTTTTTCTATTTTTCCCTTTTGTTCAGTGGATAATTCCTAAAGGTAGTTACAAATGCCTGTGACAGCATACAGCTACGAAAAAAAAAATAAGGCTAGCTTATCTTCATATTTGACAGGTTGTTAGCGACATAAGTTTGACATATTTATGCAGTAAATAACTTAAATAGTGGTTTGATTACCCATAACTTTGTGTTACTTCTCAAAAGGATTTCAATCTATTCCATGTCCACTGATAAATGTTCCTACACACACTCTTTCTAAGTGCTTCCATTTGCAGATGACGCCATCTTTAAGGCCACTATGTCTGTTTCTTGCTGGTCTTAATTTCCAAAGGTAACACTTTCTAGCTTTAAGATCGGTGACGTGCAGACCAAGGTGAGTTTCATGTATTACCTGAACGTGTTTGCTAACTGAAAGTTACATCTGATCTCTTATAGAAGACGTTCTGCTCGGTAAAACAGTTACTCTCCTTCCTTTAGCCAAAACAAAGCAGCCCTAATTAAGGATGCATATTTTAAGTCATTTCCGTTTTCGAGTACTTGAGTAATTGAGTTATTATCGAGTAATCGCAAAATGAAGATCCAAGCGAAAATATGGGTTGAGGTTACGGTTAGCAATAGCCACAGATCTTTAACAACACTGTCAGTAGTAGCCTATTAGCTACCTCATCTGCAATTTGCTGATCAGCCCTCAGCTAAACTCATAATGTTATATGTTCTCTACTCTTGTAGCTGTTGTTCGCCAGGATAGTTTATAGTTTGTACTAAGGCTCAACAAACACCATTGGCTCATGGAAGCCTCCTCCATCCACATTGGATGCTTAAAAGGAGCATATCTTCAGTGACCATTTTCATGATGAGCTACCTAATTTTCTCTGCCCTGGCGGCATCATAATGTGCTAACACTGCCAGCTAATAAGGTGATGACAGATTACCGTCTATTGTCTTTTCCCACTATATTCTGCTTGTGTTCAGTGCAAGTGTTTAGTGCTAAAACAGGTGACAATCCTTTGGCGTTCAACAGGAAGCTTATCGTATAAGATTTCAGCTTAAATGAGTCCCAACAATAAAACGAATAAGCTTACATCCCAAAGTGTCGACGTGTTCAAACACACTGCGACTTCTTTTCTTGTGTATTGTACTTATTTGGGACTTTTCACATGTTCCTCAGACTGCCAATGGATTATGATACAAATAATTAGAAAACGAAGCATTTAAGAGGTCAAAACTGGATGAGTTTTTTAAATAAAATGTCAAACTCTGATGACAGATGGATGTATTATCTTTATCGTTAGCAAAAGAGGGGTGAAAATGAGCTAACACGCAATTCAGAGATTGTCTGCAGCAGCAGACTGGGTTCAGACACCATATTCTGGGACACTGTAATGGAAGAAATAGACCAGCTCTCATTTGTAATTACTAGAAGAGTACGTTGTGATTTGTGACTCTCTGGTACAGCCTGTAAGCCTATTCAAAAGTAAATCACCTTCAGTGCAGTGCAGAACACCTCTGAGTCGATATTATTAAGCCACATCTACGCCTTCATAAAATGGAGAACTTCTGCTTCAAACAATCACACCCATGAGAGGTTCTCTGTTCCTAAATCAAACGTGTTTCGCTGCATCATTAGAGGAAGTTTTCACACTGTGCTTGGCTTGGATCTGACTGTCATCACAGGAGGAGCCAGACCTGTGAGCAGACCAGTTTTGACTGGGTATGTGGGGTCATTGGGATCAGTTACCAGGCGACAGCTTGGCACATGTCTCCCTCGTCTGGACACGAGTGGAAAGGCAAGGTTAAGTAAGTACATGGGTCAATACAGAGTGCTGAGAAAAATAAGCACAAAGGGAATATTGTGCCATTTGTGGCTCCAGGAATGACTAGTTTATGAACCACTTTAGACCAGCACTATGCGAGTCTTGCAGCATGAATGTGCTAAGTGCATCACACAGCACAGCACTGTGGTTGCATCCATGTGCGGTGTGAAATTCTCCATATGAATCCCATGCATGCAGCAATGGGCTCTGTCAATTCAAGAGTGCATTTTATCTGACACGCAATGCATTATTTAGATACTTTTCCGTCTTGAGGGCTGAGACGGTCACACCCCTCTCTGGAGAACTCAAATGGGACCGCTTGCTATGATACAAAGCACACATTTCCCCCTTCAGCAGCGGGGACGTTATTTCCAATTTGCTCGTTGTTTTATCACGCAAACGAACCCCACAGACGTCCCAATACAGGCCTAACCCACACGGCTACATCAATCGAGCTATATTTGTCACGGTCAGTCCTTCTGCTCAGTGGCATTTAGTATCACAGACATGTGAATGATACAGTCTCACACATCACGCATGTGAGCCAGGCCATTTCAAGACAATTGTTGTTTCACTGATACGATTTAACCAGGGCTGAACTTTCACGTGATATGTAAGATTTGCAGCCATTTGTTAGAATGAAATAGCCCGACAGTTTATGACCTAACACCCCACCACAGGAAAAAAAAAAAAAAATGTCATGCGAATACAAAAAGCAGGACCGAGCGCACACCGAGGCAGCAGAAATCATATGCTATGTGCGGCACAAGATATATTGCACTTCAACTCACCTTGAGCGGCCGTTCCTCTGGTGCTGAATACACTTGCTATCAGAGTGGCCACATACCAAATCATAGTACTATTGCCGACCAGCTATTACCACGCAAAGTGCCCCGTTCAACCAATCTCTCATATTCGACCTTGCACCTCACGGTCTCTTAACAAAAGCCCCTTTTCATATCCTGTTTTCTTTCCTCGTGGCGTTTCCCTTCATCCCTTCCCTCCCCCGTCCTTCCATCCGCATCCTCTCCCGAAGAGACAGAGCACCTGCACCGCCGCGTTTGTAGTAGACAGAGCCGTTTTACGAGCGCATAGTGAAACCAAGTGTGAGAATGCAGCCACAGGTCCGCCTCTTCTGTCATCGGATTGGCTGCTGATTGAGGTTTTGGGGCGTGTATTGGTTCTCCGTACGGCCCCGCACCCGAATGACAGGAGAGCGGCCGTGCGCCGATTCAAGGTGAGTTGGAGCGTGCCATAGTAGTGGAGCCGCAGTATCATGCGCATTGACAGAGAGACGTGTCCACATCTTTAAATACCTCTCCTTACACTGGCCCCCACGTGCACCCACCGCCGCCCGTCGACCATCCACGCACTCAGCCCTTTTTTTTTGCGCCGTTCGCCATATCAATATCGGTGCCATCCTGCTGGTAGTGCAGGTTTACTGTATCGATGAAAAATGGGGAGGTGGTGGTGGTGGTGGGGCGCTGGTGGATGCGTGTATGTGTGTGTGTGTGTGTGACTCATCTGTCGCTCAGCCATAGCCCTCGGCTGTTGTCATGCCGTTGTCACCAACATAAAACTCTCATTTTTCTCAGTTTTTTCCCCCCTCGCCGTGTCTGGCTCTATGTGATGGGTGTGGCGACAGATACAATACACTTCGCCTGTTTTTCCTCGATGGCCGCGAGCGCGACGATGCAGCTCCATCATGCTGCCCACTGCGCACACATGGTTAGCACTGATAAGGCTCCCTCAGACTCACTCCCTCTGTTTCCTACATGCATGACCACAGAGGATTCATGACGCCTGATGTGCGCCTCCGGCTGCTCGACATCAGCCCAGATCTGCGCTCACACAGCGGCTGCTGCTGCTGCTGCGTGGGACTGGGAGATAAACATGCTATAGGTGGTCTGGGAGGATCGTCTCGGGACCACATTTTGCAAATCTTTTTGTCACATTTTTGTCTCGGCATTTGAGTGTGTCTGTCTGCGCTCCTCCCCACCCTTCTTCTCTCTTTTTGTTTTTTTCTCGGTCGGAGACTGTCACATTACCGTCTACAAATCAAACCGCTCGCTGACGCCCTGTTTTATATGCGTTTGTTATGTCTGTTCACTCACATTTGTTCAGATTTGTCCTTAAATGTTTCCACTGCCTGTATGTTAGTGTTTCTCAAAAACAGTCGAATCAGCCCGAGAGGTTGCCAGATGATGAACAAGATGGGAGAAATGAGAAAAACAAGAACAAGAATATCTTACTGTTACACATTTAAACACTTGTGTTTATTATTTTTTCTGACATTTCTCTCATCTTTGTTTTTATTGTGAAACTCTGGGCTGTTTTACCACTCAAGGCCTCTAAAAAAAACTGCTCAGACGAAGGATTCTGATAAGGAAACATGACTCCTTGGTCCAACTTCTTACCGCTCACACACGGGTCAACATTGCTTCACTTTAAAGGACTTCAAGCCAAAAGGGTTGGGGCTGCCCTAAAACAGAGACAGCCTTTTACACAATAGAATATAGTGAGCAGATTGGGATGAGGTAACATCTGGATGATACTCCCCAGCTCTGTGAGCTCCACCCTCCCGGCTGGGAAACATACATCCTGTCCTGTACGTGTTTCACTGGAAGCAAGTGCAGATGGGAGATCCAGGGTTTGCAGCTAAAAAGAAAAACCTCCTCTTACAAATGCTGTGCCTGTAAGAGAGCAGCATAAACAGGACGTTTTAAACTCCTCAGACAGGACTGCATGCAGCAATTGTTACTGTCAGTGACCAAGCCGTTTTGAAGGTGGAGCATCCATCAGATTCTCACAATTACTGTCAGGGGAGGTGTGCAGTAGTGTGCTGTGACTGCTGCATGGCAAAACAAGGTCACATTATGCCGACACACCCCCGTCCAACCCTCACACAAAGTTACAGAAGTGCTGACAGAACAGCAGAACATGCTGTAGGCCTATGGCTTCAGGAGGCTCGATGAGCACAAAGTCTGGTTCCACAGTAAATGGCATTTGCTTCATAAACCACAGGAGATTTTGTTTTATATATATATTTCCATGATGAAATTTGATTTCCTACAAGCAGGGCAGAGAAAAGTTAAGAACAGTTAAGATAATCTCTTACGTAACTGTTAGGGGAGATGGGACGGCTATCTCACCAAAGGGGACGGAGGGAACATGAAGCGTTTCTGAATTGTAAATGAAATAGGGACCAGTGGTGCTGCCTTAAAAAAAAAACAACTTCAGGATTATTGTTTGTAGAAAACACTCATGTCCTCTGTTACATGCAAGATTCATCAGATTCCTCTTGCAGGGAGTCTCATGTGCCTGTTTGACTTTGCAGCCTCTCAGTGATCAGAAATAGGATTTATCCCATTAATGGCCACTGCGTCCCCTCAACTATTTTTGAAACTGTTGCATGAACGCACTCTGGAAAACTCTGAATCCGAATCTGAAACTAGGTTAACTTTACTGCTTTGCTTTTTCTTTATTTTTCTCGGCTATGCAGCAGAATTAACAATAACAAGGTACTTTTAAGCAGCATTCAATAAAAAAAGAAAGTGTTTTCTTTTCTGACAAGTCCTGAAGCAAGTAAAGATTAAAGTCATTGTATCTGCTGCCTTTCAGGTGCGCTACCAAAAATAATGGGATAAAAAATTAATAGATATTTGTCTTCAAGTGTAGCACATTGGTTTATTTTTAGGGTCATTGTCCAGTGGGATCTTCTCAGTCTGTCACTGCTGGCAGGCAACGTTTTGATGTCTTTATTTTCTGTCCAGTAAAACAGGAGGATAAACTGAAAACTGAGAAAATATCCCAATTATGGCATTTCTAAGACGTTTAACCAAAACCAGAGCGAATTCTTGCACTGTTCCTTTATCCCCCACGCTGTGTAAAACCGTTCATTGGTGTGACTAAGCGTAGACCCAAACGCTCGCACAGCCTCAGATGCCTTAGTGACAGAGACGTATGGATGTGTACACTGAGGGCCTCCACCGGCATCAGTCAGTCAGCCTGCAGCTGAAATAACCTGCATGCACCAAACAAGACGTCGCGCACGCCAGCTGCTGAACAGATGTTCTGTCGCATGTCTGTTTATGGTATTTTACAAGCCGTGTATGTCCTTATAGTCTCATGCTGCTTCCAAGTATAATTCACACTTTTGACCAGTAGTGGTCAGCAGTGTTGTGCACAAGAGACAAAACGATTTCCAGCTGTTTTCTTTTGTGGGTTTCGTTTGTTTGTTATTCACTTCATCCATCTTTAGAAATGAATTGCACACAAACCATTCACTTTCTCGTCTATTTAAGCAGGTGAAGATACAATCATAGTAAGAAAACTGGGAGTTAAGAAGAAATCCCATTGGTGTGAACATTTCAAAATTTCAGCAGTACAGTATAATCAATCCAGTGAGTCTTTAACTGTATCAGTGGAGTATAAAGTACCACTATTGTACACAAACTGTGTACTATAATACATTTTATTTTTAAAATTCATAACATTTGGAGATAAGCTGCTGTGGTTCCGGATATTCTGTTTTTGACTGTCATTATTAAAGATGATATGAGGCACCAGATAGTTGTGTCTTATCAACAGGGAATTAAATATTGGTAAATATTTAGCTAATTAATCAAATATTCTGGTAGTTTTTCTAAGCAAAAATGCAACATTTGTTGTTCCCAGCTTATTAAATGTGTGTTTTGTTTTTTGTTTTTGTTATTTTATAAACAATTAATTGAAAAACTAATAGATGGATGTTTTTAATGTTGTGGCTCTAACTTAGACTGAGTTCAACTTTATAGTCTTGGCATATGCAGAGTACAAGTATTGAAATGCAGTTTAGCATTAACCTGAAGTCCAAAAATCAAGTGCAGAATAATCTACATATGCACTGTAGTATATATATATATATAGAGTATAGAATACATTTGGATTTGCATATGCTAATATGGAGTATGACTGGTTACAGGAGGAAAAAAAGCCTTGTTTGTGAGGGTGTAATGTCAGCAGAAATAATTTGTGGCTAACAAAGAAGTAGCCTAATATGGCCTGCACAATAAAGAATATGCACGACTGCTGCGAAGAGAGAGCGTCTCTCGTAGTGTTTCATAATCAGTTAATCATTGCCTCAGTAGGTGGGTGAGGAGCAGGCATTCAGGAGACCTTCAGAGATTTCCCTGGTGTCCTGGTGAAATCTGGAGCCCAGCTAAACTTTCACACATTGGTTTGTGTGCAACATGAAATGTTTTGAGATCATATCCATCACATATCATTATCTCGCCGGTCCGCAGTCATACACCCCGCACACATGTGGCTCTGATGTGAAAAGCAAATGCCGTTTTCCTCTCTCTTGTCGGCGCTGACGTCAACAGTCAGCACTGACACATTTCACCTTTAAAGCAATCAACAGCAAGATGTTACAAGCTTTCACAGCCTGAGTGTGTGAAATCTAATGCATAACCACGTCTAATTAAAATGGCATTAAAATTAGAGTAAAACACTTTAAACAGGTGGAAAATAAAGTCACTACATTCACTGTTTTATTCTTTTTTATGATTATTTTTGCTCAGTGTGATGCCTAAATTTGTCCTTAAAATGATGTTGATTGAGACAATGCAAAATATGATTTGAGCTCTAATACTAGGCCTGAAACAAGTCAGCTTTGCTCTCTCTCTCTCCATCTATGAAGCAGGAGATTTGAATGACACATGCATCGCCTTGGCAGAGGGGGCTTTGGGCCTCAAAATCACTTTCATTCTCTGCACTTCCCATCAGATGAAAATCACTTGTCATGTTCAGTGGTCATCAGCAGTCTGTGAACAACCCTCCTGAAAGGGAGGATCTGCAGCGGGAAAACATGGGAGTACTGAAGTGCCACCCTTTCATCTTTCAGAGCACCGAGCTGCAACAGCATCACCTCAGGAAGTTAAATCATCTCCATCGATTACTTTCGGACTATTT
Organism: Scatophagus argus; assembly: GCF_020382885.2. NCBI lineage: Eukaryota > Metazoa > Chordata > Actinopteri > Scatophagidae > Scatophagus > Scatophagus argus. Next base: position 18,512,206 of record NC_058497.1, on the reverse strand, counting down.
TCACACAGCGTCTGCTCTCCCATGAAAAGCTCCGTGCTACTTTGCAAACGTTAAAAGACGATTTGGACCCCCGGGTCAGCTGGAGGTAATGCAGTATGCGCTAATGTGTGTTTGCAAAAGAAATGTTTTCAGATTTTCATTTTCTGTTCCCAGAAATAGCGTTCTTATTGATTATATACACCCAGTTATTAATACTCCAATCAACAGGAGAGCTACACGGAATGAAAATTAAGCAAAAATCTTAATTTAAAGCTGCCTGCTTCGCTTTATCACGCTGAAATCATCAAGTTTCTCCTGTGCATCACGCCGCCTTTCAGCTCACTTGTGAAACCTATTAATACCACAGTGCTAATTGAGCTGTAAACACAGCTCCCGCTCCTTTTTTTTTTGACTCTTATAAGTTCTGTATAGAATCAAAGTTAGCCTCTCTGAAACTCTGTTTTAGACAGCATCTTTAGCAAGAAAAAAAAAAAAAAATACAAGAACAAGGAGTTCAATTTTCTGTGACCAAAGGGAGAATCTGGAGAGGGCAAATTTAGCTCGTTATTGTTTTTCGACTTGTGATAACTTTCAGGCAGTTAATCCCATTGCAACCAATATAGAGATGTTCTGCAGTCCTTGGCAACGCAATCTGATTCAGCCTGCGAGCCAGCTGATCAGTACAGTGTATTCCCAAGTGATTAATTCCACTCTAGCTATTGAGGTTAGACTGTTTTTTGTTTTTTTTTTGGAGAGCGTTATTATTACAGCAGAATTAAAACGGCCACTAATTGCCTTCTAACAGTTGTACTCAGTGATTACATTTACTGACTCACTCAAAGTCAGATTTAGCTACTGTTATCACATTTAAATGCCTTTACATCTGATTGCAATTGTATGTCGTGTAAGGGAAAAGGTGAGGGGCTGTGCTGCCATTGTCAGCCCTAACTGATTCACACAGCTATATCTAATCGTGTATAACACATTATCATGCTGACAGTATGCCTGAGCTTGATATGTGTAGGATTGATGACTCAGTGGAGGGAAACGGTAGCAGCTAACCAACCTACTGCTAAGTCACATGCTGTTGCTGATGACGGCACTACAGCAAAGGACCAGCTCACATGGTGGGCCTGCTGCATGTGATTGGCAGCCGTGGAAATACATTCACTCAAGTAGTCTAATACATGAATGCATAAATCAGCTAATGCTACACAAGAGGTTAGAGTCGGATAACCTCATGAACTAAGCTCCACAGCAGTGGTTTGCAATTTTATACTTCACCACCACATTTCAGGGGGAAATGTTCGCTTCTCCCCCCAGACAAAAATGATGAGATCTGTTTATAAAATGCAATATATTATACAGAAGGGTATAAGAAGTAGTTATGATGTTATTTTTGACCAAATACATCAATATTGATTGTAGGCCCGACTATTGCAGCAACTAATGATGTTTTTTAGAAATAATCATCATTAATGAGGATGACTCGGTGAGTAAAAAGTAAATGTTAGAACAGAGAGAATGTTCTGCAAAGTTCTTTTCTGCTTCGAGGTTGAGGAACATTTTGTTGCATCTTTTTTTTATTATTATTTTGAACACAGGACTTCTACTTGCAATTTAGTATTTTTTTTTAAGCATGACTTTGCTGCTTTTACTCAAGTAAGTGATCTGAATATTTCTTCCACAGCTGAGTGCTGGTCATGACATGTTACGTAATTCAGATCTCGTGTTCTCAGAGATATTGACGCTTAAGAGACAGATTTGTCCTACCAGTGCCGCCTCATGCTGAGCTTAAACCTGTGCAGAGCTACACTGATGGCAGCTTATAAATAGATATAGAGTGAAAGAGAATGTTTCAACAGATAATTAATTGTCTTGTATAAGTGTTTGGCAGCTCAGCTCTTGTTGAAGCTGGTTGTATGGGGGGGAGGGTTATTGTAGGGTTTTTCATTTGAAGACCTTGCAGTGGATGTCAGCTAAGAGTTAATCATCTCTATAGAATATGTAATTTAAAAATAGCAGTGGTGAAAGCAGTCAGGGAAAGCATTCAGGTACCGTACTTAAGGAAAAGTAACGATACAGCAATATTGCATTACAAGTAAAGGAAGGAAAAGGAAAGGAAAGTGACATATCTTGTCATTGGAGGGAACTCACTCCAATGAAATTTGTTCTCTGCATTTAACCCACCCAAGTGACGTGCACACACACACACAGCAAACCCGGGGCAGTGGGCGACCGCGTGCAGCGCCCGGGGAGCAGTGGGGGTTAGGTACCTTGCTCAAGGGTACCTCAGCCATGGACACCGGGACGGGGAATCGAACCAGCAATCCACCGGTTACGGGTCCGACACCCTAACCGCTGATCCACGACTGATCCACGCAATTAATAATTAAAAGTAAAAGTCCTGCATTGAAATTCTTAAGTAAAAGTATCAACAAAATCTACTCAAGCTGTAAGTAAAGAACTTGTTATGGAGCAGAGCCACCATGTTGTAATATTGTATATCATATTATTGGATTATTATTACTATATTTTATTATCATTATTATTGGACCCAGTTCCAAACAATTAGCAATTATAATTACAATTGATCACATTCAATTTCAAACATCACAGCATCCCAAAGAATCGTGATTGTAAAACGTAGCTTATTAAGTATTGTTGCGACTCACAATCTGTAGTATTCAGCAACTATGCCTACAGATGTAATGTTTTTCTATGCAATATGGTTTGATGAAAATTGAAATTGATCATGAAATCATGAAATTAAATAATACTTTTGGAAAATGAGAAGAAAGAAACTTTTGCATGAGCTATAAACTATAAAAAGTAACGTTTAATTAGGCTGGACATACTGTATATTTACGACAAAGTGCTGGTAAATTGTTGTAGTGAAATATATCTTGTGATTACCCGCCTTAATGGACACATTTCTGCTTCACTCCTGCCTCCCTAACTCAGCCACCGTGATGTGAAACTTTGTCCTCTCCTGCTTTGTTCATTGGCCTTTTTCCATCTGATAGTCGTGTCTGGGAATCTCAGAGCTGCCTCCCCATCTGAACCTCAAGCTGCTTCTTAAAGTCCCAGTCCTGCTCTGAGGAGCCCTGCTGACACTTTCTTGCTGAATCTTTTTAATGAAAGCTTTAGCCGAATGTGTGTCAGCTGCAATCTTTCGAATGTAAAATAAAACTCTAAAGAGCAGACACCAAAAATAGACACACATTTTAAGATGCAGACTACATTTTACAGAATGGATTAGATTACAGCATTAGTGGGAAAAGAACAATAAGATGCTGAGCATTAGCAGGGAACAAGATGCCTTAACATACAGACTAATAAGAAGGGGGGCTGGGAGCTCTATGGGAACCTTCAAAGAGAAGATTTTCGACACTCACAGAAGGTTACTTACAGATAAGAATATCCATCAGAGAAAGTGTGACAGTTAAGACCAATTTACAGCCATATATAGTATACATTAGCATTTCTTTGAATCACTTAAGACTTGGAGTGCCATTATCAGTCCCAGCCATGTATCATTTATCTTGAAGTGCAGAGATCATGCATTACAATACCTCACACACATTGATTTGTTATGATATTTGGCCCTGGATCATGTATAATAAATAATAAAGTCTGCCATGCCAATCTGTCACACTTTATGTTCTTTCTCTAATTGTTTGAATTGAGATAAACAGGAAAGAGTTAGTTGTGGGCACATTGCAGAACTCTCTGCATTTAGTTAGTTATTTTCTGTGAAGTGCTTGCTCTGCACTCCGCCCCGAGAAACCAGCTGTTTAAGAAATGGTCACTTGTGGTGAAAAGGAGAAAATGTATTCAAGCACTAGACAATCTTCTTTTATCTGAGCAAATTATAATTTATTTTTTTAGATAAACAAAGCATTTGTTCGTACAACACATAGGATGTACATGTTTACACTTTAATTCCGTCTTTGTCCACATTTTGCACTAATAAAGCCCACGGATATACTGTAATACAGTGGAAATATCCATATTGTGCTCCTTCATATAAATGTCATCGCTTATTGGAAAGAATATGAACTTCTTTCATTAAATCAGCCTGCAGCACCTGAGTGTTATAATCTTCTTTTATGTAAAAGAAATTTGCAGTTTCATTTCACTGTAGATTTTGCATAATAATGCAGTGTGATATGCTTTCATATCCTGTGCTCATTTCAAGACAGTGCACACCTTAAATAGCTCGGCTGGTGTTAGACCTGTCTGTCAAGCTTACAGAAAGAGAGCTTGTGGGTTCGGGACTGAATAGATGAGTGGAAACCGACAGCGGTGCACTCTTCGTGTGGTGAAAGATATACAGTGAGGGTGCAAATGATGCCAACAAGCTTGCTCAGCGACAACATGCCACAGGAAATGAAGGTGTCTATTGGAAACACCTGTAAAATGACTCACTGTGTTATAGTGATGGCGTCGCAACTTTGGCTCAGGCTGAGGTTCACCTCAAACGACTGAAGCACAAACAAGCTGAGCTTTTGCTCCCACAGTAAACTATCCCTCGTGATCACATCCGGTTGTGACGCAAATGTCCTTTAAAAAAATAACTATAATATTTCTTTATTGTGTCACTGCCTCCGTGAAACAATGGAGATGTATTGTTTTCTAAGAGATGCGACAAAGGGCATCCAGAAGGGGCCTTGAAACGGAGGAATGATTGCCTAGCAACATATACTACCAACACGGCCACAGTGGGAGGCCAGCAGGATGGTCTGATGGTGCAGCAGGATCCAAAGGGAGCCGCAGGACCTTACAATTTACCCTTTTTGCCCTTTTGTGTGCGTGTGTTTGTGATTTGGATCAGCACAGACTTCTAACACTCCAAACATCCTTTTGTGAGTTTTGTTTTCTGTAACACATCCCAAATCTTAAATTCACTTTGTCTGTGAACAAAGAAAGGGAAACTGTATAGCAGTTTAATACGATGATAACAATAAATGTATCATACATAACAGATTTAGGTTTTCTGAAGAATTACGAAATTTACTACTATAATAATTACATCATGATAGTCCAAAGGTTTGCCTAAGATGGTGCTGTTGTTTGGAAGTGTGTAGTTTATCGACAGCTGCAGTAATGTCTGGTTATACACTGCCACCTGCTGGTGATTGCAGGAATCCAAGCAGCTGAAAATGAAAATAAAAAACTACAACTGGAAAATAAATTACATCAGCTGAATCTTAGCGGCGTCCGTTTGGTGTCAGCAGTATAGACCTACTTACACGATGCAGCTGATTTTACCCAAAATGGAGATATTGCAAAATAGTTCACTTATCTTGCCGTTTATTTGTTTCATTTTCGCACAATCGGTGGTGTTATGATGACGAAACATTTCAATATTTGTTTGGGTGGAGGATCGGTAATGAGGACTGGTCCAAAAGCAGAAACGTATGATGATTGTGGACACAAATGCCGGACGATGTCGGCATTTCCGGTCGATGTCTGATGTCCTTGTAGTGATTATATATATGGTAGTTATGCCCTCTGTATTGTCTTACAGTCAACAACCTTTAACCACAAATAAATTCACCTCACAGAGTTGGGATTTTAATGCAACACCAGCTCGTGTGTTTGCATAGTCAAGTCAACATGTGCATCCTCAAAATGTCAGTCAGGTTGTACATTTGTGGTCATCTACGGCTCAAACACACCAAGAACACAAAATGAATGCTGCATGGAGCATATACACTTTTGTCTGTTTATTTATTTTATTTCAGGTCCAATGTGTATGTCTCATGTTCTCTGGCTTGTTTAAAAAGGAAGAAAATTTCGTGGGCTTACAGATTTTCAAGATACCACATGACACAATATTACTTATTTGACTCTCTTGATCCAAACAGAAAACTGTAAAAATGGCCCTCTGGTAATGTGCTACTTTGAGCTGTGGGTGTTTTGGTGGGATGATTTGTCGTATTAGATACTTTCACTTTTTTTTTTTTACAAAGCAAAACAATCAACTGATTAATTGAGAAAATAACCAGTAGATTAATCCATAATGAAAATCAGTAGTAGTTCCATACAAGGCAGTTATGTTTTATAGTCAACCGTGTCTATTTGATCACTTTAGTTACATAAAGTACATGAAGGACATGGACTCTTTGAGAAACTCCCTTCAAGCAGGAGGTTACGGTCCATTCAGACCAAAGCCTCACGCTACAAGAACAGCTTCTTCCCTCTGCTGTTGGTCTGTTGAACACCAGCTGATTACACACGGCTCTGCACTTTAGCTACTTCAGTGTCTATACTGAAGTAGCTAAAGTGCAGAGCCGTGTAGCTACTTCAGTATGGACACTGATGTATGCCATGTCACGATCCACCTGCTGACCATTTGCACTGTTTACCTCACCTACTTGCACTACTTCTACTCTGTACTACCTCACTTTTGTACTACCTCCAGAACCATATTTATTTTACTTATCTCATTTTATTTTGTTTTACCTTAAATTCTATTTTATTTTATTCTATTATTATATGTCACTCGTTCTTCGTTCTTACGTTCTATGTATGCACCAATCACCAAGACAAACTCCTAGTAATGTGAAACCTCTTCACTTACATGGAAACAAAGACAATTCTGATTCTGAACATTATGTACACATTATCGCATCAATAATTATTATCCAATACTACAATATACATCATATAATTTACATTACTCTGAAAAGGGCCTTTCTACACGATGGCTGCTTTTACTTACCATAAAGTCCGAGAACTTCTTGCCCCTAAGGTGACTTTTCAGCACTGCACTTAATACTTTAGGCACTTTTCCTGATTATAATTACGTACTCTCACATTTCCACGCAGGGCTTTTACTTGTAATAAACAGTGTGTTTTCACCGTGTGGCATTAGTGCTTCATCTGAACACTTCCTTCTAGTGGTTTTGGAGGAGGAGTACAAGTTTAGCTCCGCCCTTCGCCTGTCAGACAGAGCTGAGGGATCCGCCCCCCTAAGCCCTTGTAGCTATGGAAACTCGTCGATGGCAACATCCACCAGTGTGTCCTGCCTCCATCCTCATACCTCTCAGAGGTGCTGCTCTGTGTGTGTGTGTGTGCCTGTGTGTTTGCGTGTGTGCTACTGTAACCGATACATTAGACTCTGCAAGATGGCGATTGTGCGACTCGTGGCTTGTTTTGTTCTGTACACCAGCCTGGGTAAGTTATTGTTCCCGTTGAAAGGTTGCTGTTTCCAGAGCGATCCCGCACTTGACGAGGTGCGGCTGTCGTTAGTCCGGTCCAAAGCCGTAACGGGGCTGTCAGTGCTAACGTTAGAGCAGACGTTAGCTCGACATAAACAGGTTTTGAGAACAGTGAAGAAAGCGGCGTCGTTGTGTGCTGGAGCGCCTTGCTGGGCTGTTGGAGGTGTTTCTCCGTGTCTCCTGTAACATTACGTTGCCGTTGTGCGAATCAAACCTGAGTAATGACGTCGCTGTAAGGGCGCCCTTAACGTAATTAACGTCTGACTGTATGTTGATGTTAGTGTTTAGTGCTAACCAGAGCCGTTCACGGCAGCTTTGGACGCGGCTTTTCAGCGTAAAGTGTAGGAACAAACCTCCTCGCTTCGTTCTTTTGTTCATGTGTCGCTGGATCATTTTGAGGAAATTTCCAGAATGAAAACGCGATGGAAAAGATAACATGCGACAGTCGTGTCAGTGTTGACATGCAGGGTACCAGAAATTCGCAGGCCGGCAACATGCATCTCAAATAACATGCATGTAGTGTTTGTATTGTACATGCAGCACAGCCACAGAGCCATGCAGTGACAGTCTGTGTGGTTAACCAAAGTTCATATGGCATCTCCGTAACCAGCTTGAATGCTGACTAGGTGCTGGGTTTGATAAGTGTGTGTATTGACCTTTAGCGATCAAGTGGTGATTGATGGTGGTGTGTGGGGCATCTGCAGAGAGTGAAAAGCCATTCATTGTGGGTCACATGGTGGAGATGACATGCCTCATCATCATCATCATCATCATCAGCAGCAGCAGCATCATCACAGTCCATAAACAGCTGGAGCTTTTTGGGTGGATCAATGCAGCTGGTGCCCAGTGATGTGTTGAATCCATCCTGGTGTGCACTTAGTGTCAGGTCACCCTGCTGCTGGGTGAGAACTGGCAGTGGAGCGGGTCATTTCCAAATGGCAGACTGCATCAGTAAGTGTTGAACTCTTCACCCAGGTCCTCTCTGCAAGTGTGAATCAAATGACTAAGCAACCGACAGGCAAAGAGCTTAATTTATTGTGTTCAGCGTGTTGGGGTGGATGCGGTGTGTAGCTGTAGTCCACTGCCACCAGCAGGAAGAGAAATGACTGAAATGAACTTTTTTAAACTCATGTTCATAGCCTTAAATTATTCCCTCAAGCCTTAGACAGCCTTTAGGTTTAAATGTTGAATATTAACAAGTGTTAGCACTGTTTAATTCATGCTTCTTTTCACTTAGACACATTGGTGCATAAATTTAAATGATTTTGTTTAAATTACGACAAAGTTCGTGTTTTTGTTCTTCTTCCCCCCTGCTCCATCTCTGTAAGATGATGGTAACCCTTTAACATTGAGTTTCCTTGAATTTTCCATTTAAGTAGCTTTAAATTTGGAAATATCATGTTATTCCACACTGAGGGCATCACATGTGAATATATCCTGTTATTTTAATTAATTGTTTTGTCTATAAAATGTCACAAAATGGTGAAAAATGCCTGTTATGGTTTCACACAGAGCAAAAAAGCGCATTAAAATTCCTTGTTTTATTCAACAGAACCCAAGGATATTAAGTTTACGGCCACACATGACAATGAAAAGCAGCAAATCTTCACGTTTGAGAAGCTGGGACAAGATAAATCGATTTATAAATTACCCGCCTGTTCGACTAACCACTTCTTGTCGACTTGGTCCCATCAAATGGAAATATTATTTATGTTTTGTGCACTTTTACCCCAAATTCTGCCTGATGTGTTTGGTATCTTGGAAAATTTGCGACCTCTGGGTCACTAAATCAGTTTCAGTACTTTATCTTTGCCCGTGTCAATATGATTCACATGTCTCTTGATTCCATTTCCCTTCTGAGCTTATAACAACACGCCCGGCTCTTACTGATGTCATGGAGTGATTAGTTGTTATTACACAGTCACTCCACTATGCCGTGAATCCCTCTGGTCCTCGGTCTGTCCGTGTGGCTTGCAGCTAACTCTGCCTTCGGCATATTTGCAGCGACTGCATTGGAATGTCTGGGAAAAAAGCTTTTTATAGATGCACTGGTTCAACATTTTTGTTTGTTGCCGAGATGGGGATGGGTGGTTGTTTTCATATTTTGCACATAAGAGGATTGCAGAATGTGGCTATTAAAGAGCATATTTCTGTCGGCACAGACTATAGACCTACTTTGTCTATGCATTACAATAAGAGAGGGATTAAATACAAGCCTGTGTTTGCTTTCCAGCAAGCGGTGAGATTATTTTCATGATTCAAAAATATGTCTTCTCTTCGGCCTACATTGTGTCACTAGGGGGACCAGCCATTGTTGTATGAATGCTTTTATCCTAAGCCTGTATTAGTAATTAGGTACACATTGTCCTGTTAATTGACTGTGGTTTATTCTTTCCCACGGCCTACTTTTCTTTTTTAAGAATCGTGTCAACACTGTGCATGCTTATGCAGCCGCTACGCTAATTTTTGTTTTTTGATTAGTGAGCACGCGGCATACTCTAACTTGTATCCATGTTATTAGTTATGGATTACTGCAAATCATAATGGCAGAAAAATTTATGTATGGAGCCTTTCCTAGCTTGTTCTTTGGAAATGTTTGGCCAAAGAGAGAAGAGGGAGGGAGGGAGGGAGGCTGACATGTAACAAAGGTCGCCCCCAAGGACCTTTTATCAGTGCTACAGAGTGCAAAAACAAATGGACATCAGCAAAACTTCATTCAATTAATATTTTCCTGTAAACTTGGACTTACTAATTACACAATACCCTGTCGCAATCCCCGTTTTTGTGTGATGAGGTACTTGTGCCACAGATTCCACTTAAGGTCTTGTTGATTAAACAGAAAAGAGTCCCACTTTTTCCTTCATGTAAACGTGACGACAGCCTCTGCTTTTACCGTAGCCCACAACCCCACTCTCCAAAGAGCAGTTTGACACCCAGAACATGCTTATGCCGAGGGAGCGTTTGCTGGTCGAGCTTGTGTCTCTCGGGATGTCCAGTCACAGCTGTCGCTAAAAATAGCTCTTGATGTACAGGGTGGGAAAGTCAGCAACGGAGACGGAAGCTGAGACCTGGGAGTCAGATCTCATCAAGCGTGCGCAGCTGTGCCTGTATGACCGGATGCTTTGTCAGGACCCATGTTTCCATCACTTCACAGTCAGGCAGAGCGTCAGCTATATGCTACCTACTGTACATCTCAGGGTCACTCGTGCGGTAACGAGGCCGCTTTGAATAGAAAGCTCAGAGTGCGCAGCGCCTCGGGGAAAACAGGAGGGGGATGTCTTGCAGTGTTCAAGGCCTGCTCAGATAATTGTTATTATCTAATTTCAGTCTTCATACTGCCGACACTGGGAGCAGGAATGCCTTCATTACTCAGCATGGGCGCCGCCAGTCGCATGTGTACCCAGCAATTGTTGCATTTGGAAGTGGCACAGACACAATAGGTTGAGTATAGACTAGCAGAAGAAGGTGGAAACGTGCTTATTTGTCCTCGGCATTTGGAATCAGACACATTGTGGAATAATGTGCACATTTGAAATTGTAATTAATTCGCACACTTTCTTAATTTGCTGCTGTACACCCTTCGCTCTACACTCCTGTCTTCTGCCAGCCCAAATGAAAAAAAACAAAAACAGAAAAAGAACTTGAACGTGAATTATGTCTCTTGCCATTAAAATCTGACATTTATGAAATAACACGGATTGCTTAAAGGAGTGCGCTCAAGCAAGGAACTTAAAATAAGTATATCTCGTGTTGTTTGTGCCAGGGGGAAACCAAGACGGATGATTAAATGTGCTTCGAATTTAAGCACATTCCCACTGTTAAGTTATTTTTGTGCTTCTGATTTCTTTTGTCTGGGGATCTTTATAAAGTATTTATTCTGCAAACCTCAGCGCAAATTAGTGTCACAAACTTAGCTAAGAAGATCTCTCACTAAAAGAAGAACTGAGCTGAAAAAACAAACAAACCCTGGCATCCTGTGATGTATTAGGGTGTATATTTATTGGCGTAAAGAAATGGGAGGTTTCTGCTCTGATGAGTGACATGTCACCACCCAGTTCCAGCCATCCCTCAGAGGCACATTGTCACCCAAACACCCGTGAGATCGAGTGAAACGGTGACGCAGATGCTCATATCCCAACATCAGATTTGTTTTTGACAGACGTCAGACAGCCCCGTCCACTTTGTTTCTCTATTTTTACTTCCCCTGGCAGTTTTCCTTAACCAGACGCTTTCCACTTCTCAGCAGAAGAACCACTGGTTAAAGGAACCGATACCCTCGTTATCCATTTATGCTGAACTAAATTAATAAAGATAAACTCAAATCAAGTCATCATGAATAATTTGGAGCTCCCTTGCACTGCTGTCCCTTCTTGAGGTTGAATTGGTTTCCTTGTCTGTAGGCTTCTGCTTATTGTCCTGCTGCATTGTCCTGAAACTGCAGGGATTATGTATACATGCGTGTCTTCCCACACTGGCTCTCCGGGGTGTGTCATCACCCTCAAACAAAAAATGCTGAAAAGCTGACAGTCAGCACTTTAACCTCAGTCAGGGATTCACTTAAAATGCAGCGTGGTGGAGTCAAGCCAGAACAATAAACAAAGGTCTCGCTGCTCAAATATTTACAGACGCTCCTCTATTAATATTTTTATTGCAGCACTTTAACATTTAGATTCTGCTCTCTCTTTCAGTGTGCCGTCATCAGCCAAATTATTATCCAGTCAACCACCATAAAAGATCCAAATGAAATACTGAAGTCGGAATATTTGCCAGAAGCCTGTACTGTGCTGTGCATGTTCCGCAATAAAAAATGCGTATAAAAACGTACACATTTTGGCCCCAGGTGTTAATCTTCTCAAATAGAAAAGTGAAGTAATTAATGTGATATGCTGACCCTAAATCAGATCCCAAGGCTCCCGCACTCTCTTGAGAGTTTCTATATTTATCGCTCTAATCCTCTGTTTATTAGGCAACGTGCCCAGTTGATTATGTGTGCTAATGAAAATGTTTGTGTGTGCCATCAGGGTTACTCAGCGTTTTGGTGTCTTTCTCTTTTTTTCCGCAGGTCACATTCCATCATCTCTCGGGGTAATCCTCCGAACCACAGACAAGATTGTGTGGGCAAATGAGTTTGAGCGTAAGTTGCTGGAAAATCACTCTAACCTATTTAGCTAAAGTAGCTTTTCTTTTCCTGATGCGGGATGCTACCTCCTGCTCTCACGCTTTCTGTTTCCCTCACAGCCATCGAACTGACCTGTTTAATAGAGTCCATCTCAACAAACAACCCGAGGATTGAATGGAAAAAGATTAAGAACGGTGTCCCCAGTTATGTGTACTTTCAAAACAAGATAGCAGGTAAACCTCTTGGAAACTCTTTTTGAAAACTCCCATCGACCAGTTAGACCAACCATTTCAAAGAAAAGTCTCAGGGCTCAAAGCTTAGGCGAATGAATGGTACCTTGAAAGAACTTGGCATTGAAATCTGTTTTTCCTCAACTGTGAAGTCTCACTGTGTATGTGAATGAGCAATTGTAAAGTGTTTTTTTTTTCCTCTCTCAAAAGGGGACTTGGAGCACAGAGCTCAGCTCAGAGAGCCCGCCAACATCCTGATTTTCAATGCCACTCGGTCAGACACTGCAGAGTACCGCTGTGAGGTGGCCGCCATCGATGATCAAAGGGACTTTGATGAGATACTTATTAGTCTTGCAGTTAGAGGTACAGTGCAGTGAGCAGAGATACCACATCACAGACTGCTTCCTGATTGGTTAAGACTTACAGCACTTCATTTAATATTTGTCACTGGACAAATATTAAATGAAGAGTTTTGGGGAATGCACTTATTCACCTTTTTTTGGCAAGAATGAGATGAGAAAGTCAATACTTGTCTTATACTGTGGTTGTCCCCTAAATATGAAACTATAGCTTGCAGCCAATTAGCTTAGCTTAGCATAAAGACTGGAAGCAGGTGATAACAGTTAGCCTGGCTCTGCCCAAAGAGGAACAAAATCTGTCTTCCAGCAACTCTGAGTCTAAAATTAACTCATTTTGTTAAATGCATGCAGAAACTGGAGTGTAAAAACAAAAACATGCTGTTAGACAAGGTTTTGTGTGCCGGACTATTTGTCTCTTTGAGGTTGGTGACAACCTCACCAGGCTAACTATGAGTGTGGCATCAATCTTCTCATCGAACTCTTGGCAAGAAATGATTAATCAGCTAAATGAAAAATGATCAGTAGGTTAATCAATAACAAAAGATTGATGTTCATCTGCGTCTCTGCGCAGTGAAGCCCGTGGTACCGCGATGCAGCGTGCCGGACGCAGTCACAGTCGGAACGTCAACCGAGCTGCGATGTCTGGAGAACGAGGGCTTCCCTGCTCCTCAGTACCGCTGGTTCCACAACAATGAGGAGCTTCCTCAGGACCCCAAAAACAGCCCAAAGTTGGTCAATTCTTCGTACAGCATCAACCCAGACACCGGAGGCCTGGTAAGAAAAGACGGTCGTTAAATTAATTTATTTTAGCTGTCCACACAAAGTATCACTAAAAGCATAGCAATGAGCAATGTTTTCACCACAATATTTTTCAGAAATCAACCTTTTCTGCCCCAAATGTGGAGGAAGTAGTTGGCTAAGTGTCATGTTTATGGATAGGACCTTTTACCGTCAACGATTCTCAACAACAGCTTATCTAATGTGAACTGCTCAATCTAAATAAATCCTTAAACATCAGATGACTAATAGCAGGATTAATTCATGCATGTAAAAATAGCCGGTGAGGAAGCCAAATGAAAAAAACTGGCATATGCGAAAGAAGGGAAATGTCGCATTTAAAGCCAGTGTGATGTATTTATGGTTGACTTCAGACACATACTAACTGGTTAAAAGTCTTACACAGAAATTCAATACATTTCAAGCCCATATCATAGAATGTTATAACAAGAATTTATTCACAGCCAAGCATCCCTTTAGCATTTTGTTGACAATGCAATGTGTCATTGCACTGAAACATCTCTAAAAATATCTTCTCAGAAATTTCGAAGGGTGAGGAAGGAGGACGCAGGGGAGTACTACTGTCAGGCAAAGAATGATGCGGGACATGCGCAGTGTCCCCCGCAGAAGATGGAAGTCTGTGAGTGTCTAAACATCTGAGTCAGTGTTTTGAGAAGCCGTTTTTGTGACTCTCTTAGATACACAAAACCAAACGTCTTTGTCGTTTTCTGGAATGCGTGTGCAGACAGTAGGAGCTTGCATAAACAAAAAAGCAGACTGCAGTTAAAAGTCTGGCGGGTACATCTGGCAAAATGGTGGCATATTAACACGACAGACGGGTAAAGAAGCTCAGGAACAAGACGATGTTTGTATCGAGTAGTAGAATAATGGACTGGAGCAATTAATGAGTGATGGGAAACAGTTGAGAAGGTGGGTACTGAGCTCAGGCAATCTGCTAGAAGTAGGAAGACAGACAGGACAGGTGGACCATCTGAAATGACAGGAGATCCATCCATCCCTTTTCTGTACGGCCCCTCTGTCATGTTTACCATGTTAACTAATGTACACTTGACAGTAAGCAGACAACGGTTTCTGTTGGGCTGTAGACAGCATAACACTGGATGAAATAGCAATCGACGTCTGTGAAAAACTGCATATGCTGCAGAAGGTCTTTTATTATCACAAGTTCCACAATATTTTGTTTTAATTGTAGTTTTGACATACTGTTATGTTTTTTAAACTGAGGACTGCATCTGTACACCGATTATTCTTTGATAAATCACATATAATGTCAAAGGGAGTAACTATTTTCCATCCAGAGCAAGACACCAGAGCCCGTAGTTTTGCTGCCTTAATTATATGAAGTTTTTAAGGCGTCAGTATCAAATTTTTGGTATCTTTATTTAAAAACTGGCAAAAATCACTGATCGATAATCAAAATCGTCTGCTGATCAACAAATGAATTCAGCCCCATGTAAAATAAATATAATCAGAATATAGAAGAAGAACACAACTCATCATATGACACTGCATGCAGGGATATTTCTCAGCTCGCCTAAGTGTTTTAATAAACAGTCTCTGTAATCTCTGCGTGCTGTTTCAGATGATGTCGACATCCTTGGGATTTTCCTTAAATCGTTTGGTGCCGTGATGGTATTCATCTGTTTGGCTGCTTCCATTTGTCATTCCCTTAAACGTGGATGCTTCCACAAAAAAGGTCACAATGAAAATAAGTGAGTATAAACTACAGCTGTGAAGCAGCAGAGACGATATGATAACCTGTCTTTAATTCTACACCATGTGAAAGATTTTGTCTTTTATTATGGATTTGCTTTGCCTGCTTCAGCTACAACTGGCCAGCGCAGACCGAACGGGTCGACTACGGCGATGCAGATGAGGTAATCAGAATCTGCATGTCTTAATATGAACAAAAGAAGCTTTTGAAGGAGGAGTTTGGCAAACTGATTTTATGATTTTTCACAGGGTCATTTTCGCCACAAGTCTTCATTCATCATTTGATAGCTGAGGCTGACAATACGATGGAATCAAGACAAAAACAAAAAACTCTTGAGGTTAACTTGCAACAATGATGCTCGGGATGGACAGGTTTGAGGTGTAACATGGCACATTATTCTCTGATGCACATTAAGATCAAACCAACACACTTGCCAAAGTAATTTTAATATCATTTTGTGGCACTGTTTCATGTTTTTTTTAATATATATATATATATATGTATATTATAATATCATTTTTAGTATTAATAACATTAGTATTAATTTTCAATTAAAACATTTTTTTAACTCATTATTAGGGTTGTTTTCCAGCATGTACTTATTATAAAATAAAACCATTTCAAAGCTGTGCAATTTGATATTTGGTCCATGGTGTCACTGCAAAAGATGTTGGAGGCTCCATTCCTTCAAATTCTCTTTTATAACTCTTAAACTTTTTACTGAGTACACTGAAATTGTTTTACTGAACTAATTTACGGCATTTTTGTTCATAAGACAAACATGTTCTTAATTTATTTCACGTTGGGAAGAGTTGAAACTTGTTTTTGTATATACTGTAGTTATACAGGCAATAAGCAGCAGAGCATAAAAGGCTGATGAGCTCACATTCGTAAGGCACAATTTATCAGCCTTTCTTATATTTACAAATGATAACAAGTATGTATGAGTAACCCGTGAATTTGAATACCATATATCCCACTATGCTGCAAAGTCATTATGTACTATAAAGGTGATGAAGTATGATTTTTAGAGTGCTGTTTCTGTGTATAAGTGACCTTCTGTGCTTTACTAATTATTTTATGAGTATTGGACATATTGTCCAGTTTTGACTCAGTATTTAATGTACATAAATACATACATTTTTTTTATCTTTTAATTTTCATACATTGCACTCCATACCTTATTGTAAATATGCAATACTGTTTATTGGAAATAAACCTTCAGTATTTACTGTTCAGTGTGTATCTGCAGTGTTGAGCCTGTCGTTTCAAACATTAGTGTCAATGATTTGTGTAACAACTCAGGAACTGTTGTAAAATGTCTGCTGTTCATTTGATATTAATGCTGTATGTTCATGTTATTTTGTTACTATTAAATACATTTGATCTGTTCATGTAGTGGAGACTCAAATGATTCGTGTGTTTTGTTTTATTATGGCAGTATATTGTCGGATTTCATCTGTACAGTATGACTGTACAGATGAAAGAATATGAAAATAATCATACAGCAGCAAGCGACAGGAAAAATGTGTGAAATTTGTTATATATATAAAGAAGCTTATCAAATGCAGTCTTAAATATGACAATTTAAACACATTTATGCATACAGTTACTCAACCTCCTGAATTTTATTACTTTAAGTCTTAATCTGTGATGGAGGAAGTATGCATTTCATATATTCAAGTAAAAGTTGCAGCAACGCAATGTAAAAATACTTCATCCAGCATATGTTCTTCAAATATCTAAAGTAAAAACTACTCATTATGCTGAATGGACCCTTTCACAATGCGTATACACCATGAATTATTAGTGTATTTATTATTGATTTTCTTGGTATTTTAATGCTGTAAAGGGTCAAGCTGAAATTTTGACAATCATATACACTGATGAGTAGTTTAAGCTTAACTCCAACAATTGATCATATTTTAGAAATGTATCATATTTTGTATGTAAGGTTCTTGATTTTACTTTAATGTCCTCTTTCCTCATTTCTTCTTTCTGTCTGACAGATAGTGTGGCAAAAATTACAACATTCATCTCTGAAATGTAGAGTAAAAGAGAAGGAGGAGAAGTAAAAGTGTAAAAAACATGGACGTACTCTTACTGTAGGCCTACCTGTAAGTCCGTTTCCATTTTATGCTACACTTTATAGTGCATATTGCAGTGACATAATGCACTTAATTTGTGGCAGCCATAGTCACTAGTTACTTTACTTACTAAGATATGATATACATTTCTGTGATAAAATAAAACTACCCACCAATATATAATGTTAAAATGAGCTCCACCTCAGCCAGCCACAACAATAATTAAAACATCAGTAATTATAATCCAACATTTTATTATGATGACAGGAGTCATTCTCCTATGAGTACTTCTTGCTTTTGATGCTTTAAGTTTCTGCTTCTAGATTTCTACTTGAGTATTTTTTACATTATGACACTGCTATAAAAGAACCTGTACACTTCTTCCACCACTTCTTTCTAAAAAAAAAAATCATAACTAGGAAACGTGCTCAGTTTTAACCGCTGATGTTAAGTGCTTACCAAATTAAGATGGGGAAAAGGGCGACTTTGTGAGCCTTTATTTTGAAAATCTCCACCCGGAAGTAGTCAGCCCAATGCAGGTGTCGTAATGCTACATCCTGGTCGTTTGACAACATTCGCCGTCTTTCTTGCAGAAAACAAACATGTAATTTATATTCAGACACTGAGGATCGTGTCCGGTACGACGCAGACCACTTTGAGGACAGTGTAGACTGTCTATTGGTGACATTAATATCAAGAGAAGAAATAAAAACAAAAAAAGAAACGGCCAATTGGCTGATGGACGTCTTGTCGTGCGTTTTCGCTGTGCTATCATCTCGCTGTTCTGCTTCGTCGTTGGAAAGGAGTATGGACATGTGGCTAATGTGGAGTTTTCTGTAAGTCATAGTCCACTTTTTTCCCGTTTAATAGTCTATCGTGTGCTCCGACGGAGAGCTGAGGTCGCAGGCCCTGTACTCTGTTTGTGTTTTCCGCTCCGAAACGTAACGTTACCGTTAGCGGGGTTTGTTGGGCTCGCAGTTCGCTAACAGGTCCGAGTAACGTTACGGTAAGAGTTTGCACGGCGCGCGCGTAACGTTACGATGAGTTTCTTTAGTTTTGGACAAAGTGCAGAAATCGATGTGGTCCTGAATGACGCTGAAACGAGGAAGAAGGCGGAACACAAGACTGAAGATGGAAAGAAGGATAAATACTTTCTTTTCTATGACGGCGAAACTGTCAGCGGAAAGGTGAACGTCACACTGAAGAACCCCGGGAAGAGGCTGGAGCACCAAGGGATCAAAATTGAATTTGTTGGCCAGATAGGTATGTACAAAGTGACTTCATAAAGAACACCTATGCAGTATATTCTGGCTTGTGTTGACAGCCCTTCCTTCATTGACCAGTTTGCACCCAGACATCCTTTATATTTGTTTTTATTTTTGGGAGTGTATGCTAAGTACTGGGGTGGTGAGTGGGGCTGAACTGTATATCTCAAAGCATTAGGAGAACACAACTGTAATATGTCTCTTCTACTTTAGTTTTTGATGATATCTGTCTTTTACAGAGCTCTATTACGACAGAGGAAACCATCATGAGTTTGTGTCTCTGGTGAAAGATCTTGCAAGACCCGGCGAAATAACTCAGTCGCAGACTTTCGACTTTGAGTTCACTCATGTTGAAAAACCTTACGAGTCTTACACAGGCCAGAATGTCAAGCTAAGGTAAGTTTGATCATTCACTACTTTAAACACTGTGAAATGAGTGACTGGAAGCGTCATTCTTTGACCTACCTGTCATGTGATCTTGCCCGCTTTATACGTTTTACTGATCGTGACGTGATAATGCGGATGTACTGCTGTGTTCAGACTCTGCTTGTTGCCTTTGCAGATATTTCCTTCGTGCCACGGTGATCAGAAGATTAAATGACATCAGTAAAGAGATGGACATTGTTGTCCACACCTTGAGCACGTACCCTGAGCTCAACTCCTCCATTAAAATGGAAGTGGGAATTGAAGATTGTCTCCACATTGAGTTTGAGTACAACAAATCCAAGTAAGATTTGTGAGCATTCATTCATTATTGATTAACACATAGACAGTTTTTCTCAACCTGACTGTTTAATCTGTATGCTGAAGGACCCTTGTGTATGTGTATTTGTCATAATCATGTATGGTGAAGCCGCCTCATAACTCCTGCCAGCTCAGAGCATTTATTTGTGTTGCTCAGTGTTCTTATAATGTGCTATCGCTGGCAAAGATTGTGAGTTCAAGTCCCAGATGATGCAGAACGGACATCTTCTATCTACTCGGGCAGCATGTTGTGTTAATTGGAGACATGGCTTTAAGGTTTATTGATAATTCTTGTGATCCACTCAGTTCTGCTGCGGGACTCTTCTGTATTGCTCCTTTATCTTCCTCCTCTTTATTTTTTTCCTCTTCCTCCATCTCCTTCCTCCTGAAAATGCTCAGTCCTGACTAATTTTAATGAGTACTGGTTAATAAATGATTTGGTCTGTAAAATGTGTCTCCATTCATGCTCTGACAGGTACCATCTGAAAGATGTAATTGTTGGAAAAATCTATTTCCTTCTGGTGAGGATCAAGATCAAGCACATGGAGATCGACATCATCAAACGCGAGACAACGGGCACCGGCCCAAGTGTATACCATGAAAATGACACTATTGCCAAGTACGAGATCATGGACGGAGCTCCTGTCAGGGGTAAGTGACTCTCAGTCATGATTTTTTACCCACAAACTTTCTCCTCACTCAGTCAAGATCAATATTATCCGACCTTTAATATTTCAGGAGAGTCCATTCCCATCCGGTTATTTCTGGCTGGTTACGATCTGACTCCCACCATGCGAGACATCAATAAGAAGTTCTCAGTGCGCTACTACCTGAACTTGGTGCTGATCGACGAGGAGGAGAGACGCTACTTCAAACAACAGGTACGCTGTGATGATAAAAGATGGTCAGATATGGTCAGGCTGGCTCCTCAGTGTGCTGCATGATAATAATCTGGATATCTGACCCTTCTAGAAGCAATGTTTGTGTGGAAACATCTGTGTAAATGTAATACCTGATTAAGAAACCTGATTACTGGGCCGCATACCCCTGGTTTGGCTTCCCAAAGGTTTCCTTTGCATGAAACGGACTCGAGAGAGGAAGAGAAACTTTCATTTGGAAAGTACAGCAAAGCACTAGTTTTGTCCACATTCTATACTACGAGCTAATTGTGAGCAGCTTTGAGCCGTAAAGCATTAATATAAATTTAAGATGGGATCTGAGCTACAGAATTTTCCGAGACAACAACAGATAAGTATTGCATCTTTGGAAACACACTTAGATTTCTTTCTGTGAAGTTTACTGGCTTTCAAAAGTTCAGTTTAACATCTGTCTGTGCACATATTGTTTTTTCTTTATACTAACCGCAAAAGTATTATTAGCTCTGAAACAATGAGTCGATTAATCAACTGGCAGAACGTGAATTTTCAATTTTAACAATACATTTGTTGAGAAAAATGCACAAATGACTGCAGTAATTCCTTGTAGTTGATCATAGCGTGGAGAGCAGGAGAGCAGTAACACCCGTCTGGCTTCCCCTTGTGCAGGAAATCACACTGTGGAGGAAAGGGGACGTGGTGAGGAAGAGCATGTCCCACCAGGCCGCCATCGCCTCGCAGAGGTTCGAGGGCTCGGCTGCTTCAGAGAGCGCGCTGGAACAGGCTGCGAAGGAGGAGAGCGGGTAGAGCCGCAGCCCCTCCAGTCTCCTCTTTCAAGACTCATCAGCGTCTGCAGCGGAGCGTCGGAAGGTACCTGTCAACCGTACAACATCTGGTGAAGCAGCTGTTTTTACTTGTAGCCGCTGCTGGGAGGAAGAAGGGAGGTCGACATGCAGTAATTCAGTATGTGAACAAACAGTTTGCATGAGGCATTCATAGTGGCTTCAGGCAGCTGGTCTTGTCCTTCCTCATTAATGTATTTTTTTTTTTTCCTTCATGGGAATCAAACTAATCACCTGTCGCAATGTCCACCATGTAAAATCGTTTATGTGAAACTGTTGAATTTTTAAGCCTTCTGTTGGTTACATTGTAATGAAAAATTGATTTCTAATCTCTAAATTGTCGTGAGATTTCGACAAAATGCATCTCCAACATTCCACCTTAAGTGAACGCATTCCTAACACTGTAAACAAGGTCAGGAAGTCTGAGATAACTTTGCACTGCTGAACACATTTTCCTCTTTGTGTTTCTGTATGTTTGCACAAAAAAAAAAAAAAAAAATCTGGAAACTGGAACCTTTTTCTCTTTTTTTTGAGCAAGAGGGCTTAAGTATTAAACCCCACATTTTTCTTTTTTTATCTGTAAATAAGACCAGCTAAAACCTTCAGTCCTGTCCCCATGTGTACATTGATTATAGAGTACACAGTGCCACAAAATGACCTTTCATGTTCATATGCTTTACCTCAGCATTCCAGTATTGTTAGGAAAGGGTGTTGTATTAAGGTCTGATAGTATAAAGTCTTCTGTATCCTCTTTATTAGAGACTTGAAAGTTGTGCCTAAGTGTATCAAGCAAATGAAATCCTCCTGCCTCTAACATAATTTTAGTCTTTTAACCAGAGAAAAGTTACATTAGAACTATCTATCTTTTGCAAAATGCTAATCAATTCCTCCTTGTCCCCAAAAGTGAAATAAATTGATGCCAAATGGAAAAGAATATCAGACTTTGTATTGGAGAAATGAGTGAAAGTGTATGTGACAGGTTGGACAAAATAAAAAAAATAAAAAAACAAAAAACCGCCACATGAAAAGATCAAACTGACTACATCATACCAACGCTGCTGCATACGCTTCATGTTGTGTCGTCATTCAGATTTTTCCAAACACATTTGGATCCTCAGATGGTCAGAAAGGCCAAAGTGATGACTTAATCACAAATCAAGCTTGCACTGAAACGTCCGATTGGTTACTTCTGGTTGCTTTTATAATCAATAGTTTCAAGCAACTTTGCATTCACAAAGCCGAGCAAATTTAACAGGCCCGCGTGATGTCAAACTCTTTTTAATCTTCCCACTCACTTCCACATCACTGGAGAGCTGTGGACCTCATTATGTAAAGTGATGCAGTGCATTAAATGTGCTTTGTGAAGAACGGGGTCCGCTGCTGGTTACAGGTTGAATAATGGCAATAAAACAAACTACCCTGGAGGCAAAGGACAGTCTATGTCAACATAGAATAGAATAGAAACAATTTATTGTCATTAGATTACTGTAAATGATGACTTTACACATTACTGTACTCATGAGTTATACTTTATATACTGCTGCTGTTTTCTATCCGGAGCCTGCAGCTTCAAGGTCACCGTGTTGTTAAAAACTTAGCGTGAGCGATACTTTGACCAGAACACATTTAATATTTATGAACAAGTTAAAAAAAAAAATACAGTAAAGTACAAGTACAGTTGGCTGCTTCGTAATTTCACCGTCAAAAAGCGTCAGCTGGTCCAAATCCTCACAAACGCTCTCGATCCTCCAAACTCAGGACAAAGTTGAACTCCTCTGCAGAGAGAAAGCAGAACAACCATAATGCTGAAAGAGGACACAGAAACTACACAGCAGTAACAGCAACAAGCCCCTTTGGTTAAACAACACTTTGGACGTACCGGCGGTTAGGGGCTGCACAGAGAGCCTGGCCCTTGTGAAGAGCGCCATGTCCTTTAGGGGCCCTCCATTGGCGCGATGCTGCAGGTGGTACTTTTTCAGCTCAGACAGAGGAATAAAGCGCTTCATCATTCTTTGATACTGGACATCTACCTGTGAGAGAAAAACAAAAGAAAATGAACCCTCGTGCTTTATTGTCGATACCTATACCCTTAATTCCTGAATTACTTTACCATGCTCCACTTGGGATTGTCAGGTTTACTGGTGGCATCAAAATGAACGTCATTCTTATCAAACTGAGTGTGGTCCACGTAGGCTTCCTTCACAATCTGGAGAAGGAAACACAGCAGTGTATCAGGCCTGTCTACACTTTTGTTTAAATCATTATCAGCAGGGAGAGACTTTGACTTACTTTCATGAGTCCTGCTATCCCTGGTTCCTTGCAGTTGCTGTGGTAAAAGAAAGCCAACTGTCCCGCTTTCATCTGCCTCATGAAGTTGCGCGCCTGCAGAATTTGCACAAGCCGAGTAAGAATAAGATCACAAAAAGCCTTTAAGAGTGCTGCAGTGCTGGTGCCTTGTTTCAGGTCCTTTCATGGCACGCGAGGCCGTTTTGTGGCTCTACCTGATAGTTGCGGACACCGTCCCAGCAGCCAGTCTGACTGGGCAAAGCCTTCAGATCCTCGATCCCGAACTGCAGAAAGAACCAGATGCATCAGATGAGTGCAGCCAGTCTAACAACAGACTGTGCTGATGAGGCCGTCACTGATACGTACCTTCACATCGATCCCGTTCTCGAAGCGGCTCTCGGGTTCAGACTTCATCAGCCAGCGACAGTACTGTGGTGATTCTGAGCTCTCCTTAGGCTTTCCGGTCGCTTTCCTTTTACTGTCTAACGCTTGTTTTGCAGAAGAGGCCGTTTCACCATCATCTTTGCCTGCGTGGTTGAGGAAATAATCATCACTCATTGATTTGGGGCTGCCGTGGCCTAGAGATTCAAGAAGCGGCTTGGGTCACCGGTTCGATTCGCCTGCCGGACGGGCATGAAAAATTTGGGTGTGGTAGATTAATGATTAATGCAACAAATGCTCCTCCCCTCAATTATCTGGCTGATGTGCCCTTGAGCAAGGCACTTAACCCCCCCAATATGCTCCCCGGGTGCTTGACGCAGCCTCCTGTGTGTGTTTCACTGCATGTAATTTGCTGGATGTTGCATGTGTGTGTTCAACTAAGGATGGGTCAAATGCAGAAGACAAATTCATTGTATGTATGTAAAAATATATATACTGTCAATAAAGCTGATTCTTCAACATAGCGGACCAGACATTAAATATGACTCAGTGATTTAATTTGCTTACGTGAATTTGCTGAGGCTTCACTCCCTCTGGGCCTCTTCTTTGGTGGCATCTTTCAGTCTATAAAGAGACGTTTAAAACATGACATACCATCTGTAATAGGGTTGGTAATCAGGTATGTCTTTCACTTGATTAGGCAAAAATCAAAATGACATCCCTGTTTGGTCATTTTATCCAATAATCCGATCAATTTATGTCACAAAATGTATTGCTACAATAATCTGAAATGGCATACATACATGTTGATCCACATTGCAAGACTTGAAACTTGAAATGAAAAATGTACAACCAATTGCCCAACCAACAGGCCTAAACCCATAGATATTCAGTTTACAGTAATCTAAGATCAAGGAAAGCAGACTCGCAGTGAAGCTGGAATCAACCAACTAATCGATTCACAAATACTGATTAATTAATTTTCTGTCAATCGACTAACTGTTGCAGCTCCACTTGACACTGTACACCTTGATATTAGATAAGTTGATCTCACTTCATGGTTAATTTTTTTTGGCGGGTGCAGTTTTTGACCGCACTCAACATTTTAACCTCAATGGAGGGAGGATTTTCTGCAGTGTGGTTGCATTGCACTGCATTAGCTATAGGTGCACTACATGGATAAACAATCAAGGTCTAAAGGCTTCATAACCACCTTGGAAATAAAGAAATATTTGACCCGTTTCAACTGCACTCCCTTGCATTGATAGGTAAACTTGCATTTGAGCGCTTGAAATTGGGGGGGAAACGTACTTCC
The DNA here is from genome assembly GCF_020382885.2 of Scatophagus argus. Classification (NCBI taxonomy): domain Eukaryota; kingdom Metazoa; phylum Chordata; class Actinopteri; family Scatophagidae; genus Scatophagus; species Scatophagus argus. The sequence goes on along the minus strand of NC_058497.1, from coordinate 18,486,983 downwards.
TCTTCACCATCATCAGACACGGATGAAAGATTAGTTTAGAGCTTTAACGACTAACGTTGCACAAATCTGCGCCACACGTGTAAACTAAACGTGCGTCCGCAAGCACCAACACTCAAGTCATCCTAATACAGATTAAAACGCAGCTCTGGCAAGTAGAAAACCTCTACACACACACTGATAAGTCGTACCTTCTGCTTAACTGTGCTTCGAGTTGGTGATCAGTCATCGAACCCCGCGGGGCAAAAAAAAAAACATACAACATGTGACGTCAACAAACATACCGGTGCACTTGATTTAATTACTAGCTACTCCCGTGTGTACACAACTCTTCATTTCCAGCAGGTAAACAAGCCCCGCTCACGGTATTTTTTTTTTCTAGTGTGGTGAAGGAATGGCCCACCCTACTCTGATTCTGATTGGCTTATCTTGATATTCTCGCCATGATTCTAACCAATCGCCAATAGCCACTGAGGGCAACGAATACTAGCCAATCAGACGCAGAGTCGGGCGGGTCATGACCTTGCCATCATAGGAAAAAAAATATTTGACTGGTTTGCGAGAAGTGTAGCTGTAGTTGATGTTTTACCACAGAGTTTCTTTGGTTTTACCCCCAGCGGTCACAAGGGGCAACAAGGAGACCATTACGCACTTCGAAAACTGACTTCACTAGGCGACGCTGCACTAACTACATTTCCCAGCAGCAGCAGCGGCGGCGGTGTGACATAACATCCATAACTCAGCACTGTGGAGGAAAACATGGCGGCTGTGGGACCTCTGGGAAGAATTGCCAGACTGGGCTCCAGCATCTGCAGAAACCATCGTTTTATCTTTAACAGAAGTCCACAGAGACGAGGAATAGCTTCGTGTATCGACCGTAAGTACCAGAAAACGGCAACTGTTAGACTTGTTGCCTTGTGTTTTAATGGCAGCTGCATGTTATGGCAAACCAGGCACCGGTGAGCGTAGCTAACGAATGTAGTAAACTTTTGTTAACTACATCAGACCGGTGCTGGTATTCATTTTGACAGCTCTCCAGCACTAAAACCAGCAGTCATTTGACCTATAATAAAAGGTATACACAACCCATTCAGCGGTGCAATGTTAAATTTTCCTAGCTTAGCTGTCATTGGTTAATTTTGTTCCTCCCGGTCCTCCAGTCATGAGGCAGAAGGAGCTACACACCCCCTCTGTACCACCACCCTTTTTCCTAGTCAGGTTAGGTTAGATGCTGTCCTCAGTTTCCGGCTTCAGAAGTTAAAGACATCATTGTCAACCAGCCACAAGGAAGCATCCACACAACGTGCTGCTCTTGTAACTGTGAATGATTGCATCTTTTCTTATTTCGTTCATCTGCATTGTTCTCCACTCTTTGTTTGCAGCTGCTCATGGACTCACAGACGAACAGAAGGAGTTTCAAAAAGTGGCCTTTGACTTTGCCGCTAATGAAATGGCTCCACACATGGCAGAGTGGGACGAAAAGGTGTGTTGGAGCGAGGGACGTGTTGTTAGTGAGACAACGTCAAAGCAGTGGATTTCAGCATCATAATGTTTGGACAGAGGATGCCCATTATAATTGCATTTCGAGTGAATTGTGAATTGAGCAGCCGCAGATGAGTATCTGCAGAGAATCTAGTTTCCTGATAGAGAAAATTATACATCTTACATACATACATCCTCCCATACATCCTTGGCTTGGCAAGAGGCTCTTCTGCACGTCGTACACCATCTGTGAAGTACTTGTATGTCTAAGCAGCTGTTCATTTATTTCATTTATTGGTATGGTATGCTCATATTTTGTCCAGGAAGTGTTTCCCGTAGAGACAATGCGGAAGGCAGCCCAGTTGGGTTTTGGTGGGATCTACGTTCAGCCGGATGTCGGAGGATCGGGTCTTTCTCGGCTGGACACGTCGGTCATCTTCGAGGCGTTGTCCACAGGATGTGTCAGCACCACAGCTTACATCAGTATCCACAAGTACGAACTCCACATGTGGCAGTGGTGGCATGTAGCTGCAGTTAAAACGATAATAATAATGAATGGCGACTGACTGCTGTAATGGGCACCATAACGATAGCTATCACATATTTTTTTGCAGCATGTGTGCGTGGATGATTGACACCTTTGGCAACAAGGAGCAGAGGGAGAAGTTCTGTCCTGATCTCTGTTCAATGGAAAAGTTTGCTTCCTATTGTCTCACTGAGCCGGGTCAGTCTTTGTGTGTACAGTAAAGAAAACCTTATTGCAAATTGAAGACCATTTTCTATGTAATATATTCATTGTTGGGTACGTCGTTGATTTATCTTACATCAACGCTGTTGCTCTTGATGTTTGTGTGTGACACGGTGATCCTGTCATCTTTGATTGCAGGCAGTGGCAGCGATGCGGCTTCACTTCTGACCACTGCACAGCTGAAAGGTGACCATTACATCCTGAACGGTTCAAAGGTGATTTCAAACCCGTCTATGCTCACTATTTAAGTAGTTCCCCTCTAAAAAGACAACCTGAAACATCTCTTTTCCCTTTATATCTTCTTCTTAGGCCTTCATCAGCGGAGGAGGAGACACGGATGTCTATGTGGTGATGTGCAGGACAGGAGGTAAAGGACCAAAAGGCATCTCTTGTTTGGTGGTAGAGAAGGGAACTCCAGGTCTCGGGTTTGGCAAAAAAGAAAAGAAGGTAAAATTCTTCTGTGGTTGGGATTTTTTTATTGTTCTGTCTGTAGTGTTTCCGTCTAACCACTAGATGGCAGAATTGAGTCACTCAGCTGTTTCTCAAACTGCTCTGCAGGTGGGTTGGAACTCCCAGCCAACCAGAGCTGTGATATTTGAAGATTGTGTTGTCCCAGTGACCAACCGGCTTGGCGAGGAAGGACAGGGATTCAACATCGCCATGAAAGGCCTGAATGGAGGCAGAATTAACATTGGTGAGAAGGGAAAAGCTATCCAAGCAGTTAACCATCTACGTTACAACAATTAATGACACCCAAACATATAACTTATTCTTATATCTGGGCGGGGGAGTAATCCGGTGTGGTGAGAGTATGTAATTTTTTCAGTGCTGCGTTTTTCTGTTTGCAAACTTAACTTTATAAGCAGTGAAACTCACCCTTTCTCGATTCAGGAAAACATGAAACATCACCACCACTCAGCCCCCCCCCCCCCCACAAGAGGCCCACTATATGCACTTTATTAAAAACTGACAAATCTGCAAGTTGGAAAGACTGACTTGACTGAATGCTTGACTGAACACAAAGAGGCTGTCAAAACGGACCAAAGAGTAGATGAGTTTCCATGTTCAGTGTGATGACGGTTAATTGTGCGGTCTCGTGAAGTTACTTGTTCACTAGACCTTGTTTCGGGCATCTAATCCAAATCCCATTCAGAAAGTCCATTGGCTGTGAGACGAGGGGACTGGACATGCTGAAATTCACCTCAGAAACTCATTTTACTGTTGCTTTAAGAGAAACAAACACATTCATGAGGCTGTTTACTATTTCCTTGACATGTGATTGACATGTGGATTCTTCTCAATCAACACTCCGCCAACAGCGTCCTGTTCTCTTGGGGCGGCACATGCCTGCGTCCTGCTGGCGAGGGATCATTTGTTGGTACGCAAGCAGTTTGGAGAGACGCTGTCCAATAACCAGGTAAATAGCTCACATCTTGACAGCCTTTTCACATAAGGATCCAGTGAGCCCACATCCAAAGTATGTAAACCCTGATCCTGCAAGTGAAAAGGCTACTCTGAATTCCTTCTCTCCCTGTCTTTGTTACGCGTGCAGTTTCTTCAGTTCAAACTGGCCGAAATGGCGACCAAGTTGGTCGCATCTCGCCTTCTGGTGCGCGAAGCAGCGAAGGCGCTGCAGGAGAACCGACCCGATGCAGTTTCTCTCTGCTCCATGGCCAAGCTTTTCGCCACGGACGAGTGCTTTAATGTGAGCTTTAATCGGATAAATAATTTTGCAGGAAGAAATTTTGCACTTGTTTCACTTCTTCTACATGGTCACCTGTTGTTGCTCAACAGATCTGCAACCAGGCTCTTCAGATGCATGGCGGTTACGGTTACCTGAAAGACTACGCAGTGCAGCAGTTTGTCCGAGACATCAGAGTTCATCAGATCCTAGAGGGTGAGCTTTTATATCAGTGACCTTGTTCTGTTTGTCGTGCAGGGGGAAAAAAAAGGAGTATGATTAATTTCCTTGAATTTAAGCGCAATAGTTTTGTAAAGATTTCAGTTTATGTGACTCTTTTCTTCTTTTGTTCCCCCTAAAGGCACTAACGAGGTGATGAGGATGATCATTTCCCGAAATCTGCTGACAGAGTCGTGATGAATCGTTTTTCCTTAATCTTCAAGTGACTTCGGTGGCGACCATATTGTTATGGTCTTCATCTCCGGTTTGTTACTGTGGGACTCGTTTCCTGAACCGGCCCCTACGTCGTCGGCTTTCTAAAGTTGACAAAGGTCACGGGGTGACTGAGGTCAGTGTGTGATTATTGGGTTTGTTTCATTTTTATCTATACTGGGCAAAGCAATGCTGATTCATCAGTCTGTTGTTGAACTCTGGTCTAGAGAGAAATGTTCACTAATAGTTGCAGATTCCCCAAGAAAATTTTGTAAGTTTATTGTTAAAAGAGGATGAATTCAAACTATATTTGCAGTCTAGTTCATTCTCTGGTAACCGTGTCTGTACAAAATGTCTTTGCACGCTTTAGTTGTGATATTTCAGTCTGGACCAAGACTGACCTACCGACTTCGCCATCCCGAGAGTCATGCTGCTAGCATAGCTAAGGACTACATTTGATCTGATTTTTCATCCGAAGTTATTGTTTCCTGTGAAGGTTTCAGTGTGGATAGACTGTAAAGTTTTAGTGTGTTTTTCCGTCAAAAGCTGCTAGTTACAACACTTTGAGTTTTGTTTTTTTTCCATTCCTTTTATAAGGATTTAACGCCAACCTAAGTGTTAGCAAAAGGGTATGTTGTTTTACTGTATGGCACACATCTATATCACATACAGTCAGCATCTCTGTCCCGAAGGTGGCCTTTCAGATTATATTTACCCTCATGGTTACTGTATTTTTACCCTATTATGTGTGCTGTGGGTTGAACTGTCACTTTGCAAATGACTTTTGCTGATCACACTCCAAATAAAATGATCTGAGCTTTCATACAAGAAATCATCCTTTTTATTGGCACCCAATAGGGAGCTGTTATTTACATTATCTATGAATGGTTTGTATGAGTAATAATAAGTTTGTAGGAGTCATTCATGCTGAAATCAAACACTCCACGACACTTCTTTCAAAACAAAAAAAACAAACAAACAAAACAAAAAACTGTCAACAAGCAGTCAAAGTGCTACATGTTGCCATTCGGAGTCAACACGTCACCAAGTTTAGTGTACTTACAATAAAACAAATCAGTGACCGCTTGTTTAATTATATCGAGTTATACAAAGCACCTTTGAACAAAATAGTCAGAAACCATCAACTTCAACAATGTTGTATACACTAGTTTGGTTATATTCCATCTACCATAACAGGCAATATACTCATAAAGTACGTACTCTCAGCAGACACTGACATTATCCCAGTAAGTTGAATTTAAAAAAAAACAAACAAAACAAAAAACACCTCCATGTGAACACCAGTAAACGCGGTTCAAAGAAAGCGAGACATTTTGAAGATAACGTTGAAATACCTGACTTGTGACTTTGCTGGGTTTTTGCTCTTAACTAGTGCAGTTAGCCTGAGAGACGTGACCAGAAGTGATCCTCACACAGCGACGTGCAGTGAGGACGTGAAGTCGTGAAGTGCCCATGGATGATACAAATATAGCCAAAATGTCATATTTTACCAAGAAGTGCAAAACTCTAAGCTGACTGAACTGCTCACTGTGGTTTACCATATCCAGACACACCGCATGAACACTCGAAATAACTGGCTTTATATGCTTATGCCGCCAAGCAAATCTGAACGCCATCGGACACCATTTTGAAGATCTCTTTAGAAGCGTGTCAATAAAAATATACTTCTCTTTAGCGAGCCAGATACGCAGCATACAAAAAGAAACTTAACACTGGACTAAATTTACAATCTGAAGGGAGATTTTGTGCAATAGGAGCACAAACCACCTTCTGAGACGTTTTCCCTCCTCCCTACCTCTCAGGTCTTCGTGGAGGAAGTTCTTCTCCATTTCAAGGCATACTTTTCTCCCCATCCATAACCGCTGTCCTTTAATTCCCTACCGAGATGCTTCTGCTGGTCAGACCAGTGAGCCTGCTTGGCTTTGAGCAGGCACCATGACCGCGACAGCTCCCATGCGTGTCAGAGTGGAGGAGCTGATTTGTGGTGACACAGTGAGTGGGGGTGGCATCTGAGGCTGAGCCCCCTCAGTCCTGTTGGGGATGGCGACCGCGGGGCTCTTCAGGACCTGCGGAGGGCCTCCGTTTGTACTGGCGGGTCGCCTGTGTTTTCGCGACGGGGTGCCTCCGATGTTGTAACCAGGAAGTCCCTGTAACGTGTTGGCTTCTCCGGGTCGCAGCTGGTAGGCGTTGATGACCGAGCTGTCTGAAGCCGATGTGGGGGAGTACGGGTAGTGGAAGTTCGGCTGGTGGGGGTCTCGGGGACGAGGGCTGGTGGCTATGGAGGACAGCGTGCCGTTTTTGGACACAATGTCTGAGCCGGTGTTACTCTTTGCCCAAGACACTCGCTTTGGTGCCTGAGCGTCCTCCCTGTAGGGAGGGAGGGAGGGAGGGAGAGGGAGAGGGAGAGGGAGAGAGAGAGAGAGAGAGAGAGAGGGAGAGGGAAGGAGGGAGGGAGAGAGAGAGAGAGAGAGAAGCAAAGGAAACCAAAAAGTCAGGATTAATGAAAATGCATGCTCTCCTTCCCCCCACACAATGGAGCAAACAGGTGTCTTCAAATTGACAAACTGAGATTCACTTAAAAATGATAACAGAATGAGGTTCCCCTTCACTGATGATGATGATGCTGATGATGAGGAGGAGGAGGAGGAGGATCTATCCTTTCCTTTCCCTCCCTCATGTTGGCTGTTTGCTTGTGGATATTGTTTTAGATGTTTTTAGTTCTGACTCGACCATTTTGCTGTTTGCAGTACACGTCCACATATTTATGATATAAAGGATCCACAGTCAAATGACAGGCTTGTTTTGTCTTTAAATATAGAAATAAAAAATATAGAAAACTTTATGCTACTCTCAAAATGAGAAGTCAGCAACTGTTTTAACTGCATTATTTTTTTTATTTCCTTCTGCTGTTAGCACTGATGTGTTGAACTGGGAAAAAATGAATAGTGTTAATGAATAAAGACAAGCCCATGCTGAGGCACAGACTGTTGCTTTTGATTTATTAAATAAAAATGGAAGAAGCAAACGTGTGTGCTCGTCCTACTTATTTGTGAATTTCATGGATCTGTGCTTCCGCCTGGCGGTGCCCTAAATAAATTACGATATTCAATAGGATTGTGGCGAGCAGAACCGGTTCCTTTCGTCCTTTGTGCCTTCAAGTCTGAGAAACACAAAACTGCAGCACTCAAATTAAACCCACATGCCTCAAAATGTAAGTACTTGAGTTGTACCTGAGCACTGCAAACAAATAACGTGTTGACAGCGGTCACTGTGTGGGTGCATGTTGGTACTTCAAAGTTTATTTTAACGCCCACACATCAACACTCGCTGGCCATTTTACTAGGAACACGTGTACAATCTGATTTAACCCAACTGCATTATCTTCAGACATATTTCACCTTCAACAGGACCTCAGTAATAAAACAAATTATAGCACATTTAGCACATTTCTGACAACGTCAACAGAAAGTGACCATTATATACTTTGTTAACATACACAGAGCTGTTGTATTGACTCAGGGAAACTCTTACTTGATCTCATTGGCTATCTCCTCCTCAGTGTCCCGCCTCCTTCTCAGTATGAATATAAGGAAGAGCACCATGGCCATCAGTCCCACTATCGACCCCAGTGTAGCCGCTGCGATCACGCCTGCATTGGAAGCTGCGAAACAGGTCACAGATCAGTATTATTACTCACAGCTGGTGTGCGTGCAGTGGAGTAAAAGTATTTTTTTTACTGTACGTACAGGTGATAACCTCCAGGTTAATGGAGCAGCTGTCGGAGCCAGCAGTGTTGCTGGCTCGGCAGATGTACTTCCCTGACATGCTTTTAGTGAGGTTGCTGAGCCTGAGGGTGCCGTGTCTCTCATCTGCAGAACAACCACACAGTCACACACATGTCACCATCATATATTTATGTGATCCTCGGTGCAACTAGCCTAGAGAAGTATACAGTATTAAATCATTATACTACGACGTAAGACACAAGGGGACTACACTGTCTAAATAACAAGAACTTTACTGTCATGATACGACGCAACACAGGAATGAGCTAAACGGAAATTTCTCCAGTCAAATTCTCTCATGGATCTCATAGGGGTAAGGAAACAACAGCATCATGTGACATCAAGAGTCGAAAGAGGTTCCTGAAGTATTTAAGAATCTCTGCACATGATTTTATCTTCTGAGTTTCAACAGTTTGTGTGTCAGTTTTAACTCTTGGATTTGCATATTTCTGCATGCTGATGTGGTTTATTAAAAAAACAAAAAAACAAAAAAACCTTAAACTATGCACTTTGTAGAATACAGTGACACAGAAAGCATTTCATAACGCAGCAAACAAAAAGAAAATGGCCCCCTCATTCCCTACTCCTGTTATTTTGTTTGCATATTTTTCTCCTCAATTACAGCTGTAATGACATCTCATGTATCACACTCATCTCTATCAGGGCATAATTATTGTGTGTGTGTATCACGGTCATGTTGAATCATTAGATACCGATTCCCACCCTTAATCCAGACTTTAATCCACTATGGGCCCACAGCCAGCATCTACAGTATACGGTTTGTTGAGATCCCACAGCTCTGCAGATAATTCTACAGTCTCGTTATCAATTTGTGTTGAATATTTTCTCACACAAAGGTCATGACACAGCAGTAAGTGTGTGTGTGTCCATCTCAGTGCTTCAACAACTGGCTATTCCCCTCTGACACAATCTGTTTCTCTTGGCACATCTGGTTTTAAAACGCTGTTGTAGCAAACACAGGCTGCAGAAAAATAAACAAGCTTTATGAGGGACTTATCACAACAAATCCTCTGAAATCCAATCTTAGACGTCACATCCCAGCACGACTTCGTCTGACGCGTTTCTGCTTTCGTGGGGATCGTGAGGAAGTGAGAGTGGAATCTGTTTTGTGGAATCACCCTCCTGAAAGTGCTGTTCGGTGCGCTCTGCACTGAGTCAGTCGTCACAAAGACCACAGCAATGCAACACGGAGACTCATCCAAATCGATGAAAAGTCAAGGTTCACAATACGCCAGCGAGCAACATATTAACACAAGAGATCAGAAAATCCCCAACCGTCATTGTGTCCCAACAGCTGCCGTCATCGCAAAGTTTGGGTGGGTGTAGCGTGGACCGAGCTGAGTTTTGCCTGCACCACCAGGAAGGAGGTTAATGTAGGAAGGTGCACACAAACCACTTTCAATCCAAGAGCTAACAGCAAATCTGTCAGTACGTTTAGATTTTGGTAAACTAAAGCTAAGTGGGTGAAAAAGTTTGAAAAAAATTTTCTTTTGCAATTTGCTACTGGCCCGCTAAGTCTTCATGCAATGTCTGTACACATCTGTATGCACTAAAAGTATTAAAACAGCTGGTAGTTATTAACAAATCACAGGTTTATTGTTAACTTTTCAGCCAGTCATCTTTCAGAAGTCAAAAGTGGGTGCCAAATAAAAGTGTAGCAGGCGAGTGTGATTTCCACCTGTCCATCTCTGATTTTTTCTTTAATCCCTGGGCTTGAAAACCAGCTGTGAACAGCCAAACCCAATTGTGACAGATTAGCAGAACATCAGCAGACTATGAGCTTGGAGCGAGATCAAGCCCATACAGCGATCAGATCCCGTCAGCGGCAGAGCTGGAGGGGATCTGACAGTACAGTACAGGCGCTGCTTCATATCAAGACGGGAGCATTACTCATATTACCCTGCCATCACTGCAAGGTCAATGAGCAGCATTTGTCAAAGGCCTGACACATGACACGTGATTAATGCAAATCAGCAGCATTTCTATTTGAAGCTTAGGGTGTAGTTTGACTCCTCACATGACAACGTCCAAGCCACAGTGGATTAGTGTTCATAATTAATGCAAAAAAGGCCCACATTCACATGATGGTATCTTTTAAAACAGAAAGGAAGCAGAAAAGTAGGTTAATGCAGTACCAATTACTGTAATTTACTTTGCCATTAATTTCAATTTACAAGTATAATTAGTGAAGATTAAAAAAAAAGCTAGATTTCTACTGATCTGCACTCTAGAAGACGCAGTGTGGACTTCAGGAAACATGACTAAATTCACTCAATACTTCTCCAGTGTGGGACTAATAAAGGCCTAACTTATCTTATCTAACCCAATTAACTCGTATTTTCAAAAACGTCAAACTGCGAGTTATTTTCAATAGACTGAGTAATAATTTCAGTTCATTGATGCTCTTTGGGTTGAAAAAGATGGTCACAAAATCTTTAGTGCACACTGACGGGAGATTATGTTCCCGGAGTCCTGCACTCCTCAGTTCCATATTCTGTAAAGGCATCCTACTCCTACCGTATTTGGGTCAAATAATCCTAACCCTAAAAGGCTTAACATGTGTCCGTGGAACCGCAGGACCCTGAGAGAACACAGCTGTAGAACTGGGGAACATAAGCGCTAACCAACTAAGACTTAGACATAGAACAGGTTTGCTCTGAGACACAATGAAAAGATGAACGAATGCAATAGGATGACAGCTACATTTAACACACTACACAGATTTAAGGGAAAAAAAAAAAATCAATTCAACCCTTTTACAAAATGGAAATGTATGCAAATTCCTCATTATAAATACATTTTAAAAATGATTTAATGTGTGCAAGGAGAATGTGAAGTTTTAAGGTTGAGAAGGATTATCACCAGGCTTGACACTTCTGCTAAGCTTTTTTTTTTCCCCCCTTTTTTGATAGTAATCATTTCTGAAACATAATCCTATAAGCATTCTTACAAATTGGGTTGATTTTTTTTTTTTTTTCCCTTTAAATCTTTTCCACTGCTTACGGCTGTGAGCAGCGACATGTTGACTCCAGAAACTGTGACTCCTCTGGATGTCACGGTTGGCAGGTGAGGGTGGGGTGGAATTAAGGGGAAATAAGTGGAAAATGTATGTGCGAAAACTCTTACCCATAAACCCAAGGACAAGCATAGGCTGGGGGCAAGTTCTCCATTCTGTTTTTGTTTTTTTGTTATTTTTTTTTTGCAGAAGGAAAGATGGCAGAGAGAGAGAGAGAGTGAACATGAATGATGAGATGCAGGCTGATTGGGGGAAGAGGTTGAGATGTGCTGTACTCTCAGTCCCAAATCCAACTTATGCCTCTTAGAGGGGTTGATCAAGTAATGACATGGGGCTTGTTAGATTAGGCACCAGGGTCAACAGGAAATGAGGAGCGCCGAGAAAGGATCAGCAGAGACAGAAAACGGAGTCAGAGATAGACAGACAGACAGAGAGAGAGAGAGAGATTGCTGAAAGAGATAAGCAGTGATAGCAGAGTAAAGTTCAAGTGTCACGGAGACGGAGAGCGTACATCAATGTAGATAAAAACACGGGTCTGAGCTCGAGTGTCGATGGCATGTAAGAGGACACAGATACACAAGTGATGCAGGCGTGAGTACGCACTCTGCGCTCCAAAAACCCCCCCGGGTCAACGCACAATCAAACGGAGTACTTCTCATTCTGCCAGTCTGAGGACTTTTCTGCTCTAAAGAGATGAGGGCCAGAGATCAAAGCAGTGAAGTCAATACTCAATCAATCAGCCTAAGTCCTGTTGTTCGGAAGCAGATGGCGTTTGCTCCGCAGCATCAACCGCGAAACAAACATCTACAAAGTAATGCCACAACAGAAGCATATCCACACGTGCGTCTTTTTTTTTTTTCCCGCCCTCTCTTTCAGTGGCACTGCAGTGAAAGGAGCGCGCTGCGGTCGGAGTCGTCTCGTCTGTAAAGAGGATTTCACGCCGCATGTTAGGCCATGATTGACGATCTTCCTCTGAGGGGCAGTTGGAACATCGAGCCCACGAGCCGCGTCTTATCAGGTGTGTGTGACCCGACGACATGGACTCTGTTTCGTCCAATGTGAGGTGTTAGGGGTCGGCGTCCAGGTGCACGGCGCTTAGACCGGCACATGAACAGGCTCACAGATTACTTGTAATTACATACATATTTATGTTAACAAGGAAATGAAAATAAGAAGTTATGAAGAAGTTGGTTGTAGTGCTTTCCATAGTAATGGTAATATAAAAAGCTATAAAAATGCTATGTAAATTGGCATCACATTCACTGTTTTTCTTTATAGATTTCTGGTATTTGATGATAAATTATTGTTAATGTTAATAGCATAGTTTATTAGAACATCAAACAAATATATAAAAGCATTTATTTCTTTATCTGAAAAGCATGCAGAGGAGGCGAAAGCACATTTTTCAGCTGAGCAGTCGTCCTCTTAGGCTGCTCCATCAGTAAGATGAGAGAAGCTGAACGAAGCCTGCAGCCGATACCCAGGGGGGAAAAACAAACCTGGACAGCACTCACTACACCACTGCTTCCTCGCTGCTCATTAAGCTTAATTGCTGTGTGAGTGTGTGGTAATGAGGCACCTTTAAATGTGCCCATCAGCCTGCCCTCAACTGTTTATGTAAGGACTATTTCTACATTAGAAAACATTAAGATGAGTTACATGTTTTCAGCGCTGAAAGAGTCTGGATAAGAGTTTGGATGACCGCAGGAATATCCAAACCTGAGCCAATAAAACCAGTAAACGCCCTTTATGGATAGACACTACTCGAAGTACAAGTGAGAAAATATGTTCATTGGATTTACTGACCATTTCAGAATAAGAGTCGCATCCCCACTAAAATACTCACTCTGCATTGGGGAGAAGAAGACCTCAGACATGGGTGCAGCCTTGGTCCATTTGTACTGAGGGACAGGTTTTCCATGACTGGACTTGCAGCTCAGAGTCACGTTGCCCTTCACCACCGGGTTCCCTGTCATGGTGCACACGGGTGGAGAAGGAGGGACTGCAGAGACAGACAGATCAAAACCATGTCAGATAACAATCCAGGATTGGCGACCTTATATTGAACTTGTATTCCAGGCTTTAATCCACTGTAAACAAAGTGGAGATTTCTCAGGCCAGTAGCCATATTGCATAGAAATAAGAAAACGTGCTGACTCCCTGCTGTTTCCATCTGCTGCAAGAGGATGACATAATGACCTCAGAGCCCAGCGAATCCCAAAACAGCAGATGAGTTTTATTATTTTTTTTTTTTATTTAAATATGATTTTTAATAGACCAGTCTGATCTGAATCCTAAAAAAAACATGTTCAGCACTGCCTGGATTTTCAAATCTAAGGGAACACGTGAGCTGCGTCGCAGACGATTCTGATTAAATCTAACCTTTGAAGTTCCTCAGATGCTGCGGTCTGTTACCTTTGACATTAAGGCGTATCTCTCCGGAGATGGCAGGAGCTCCGGGGATGATGACGATGCAGACATAGAGTCCTGAGTCAGACTCCTGGGTGTTGTTGATGTAGAAGGAGAGGTTGGCTGATGGCATGGACACACTGAAGCCCACTCTTTTGGTGAACTCATTCTGGCCATACCCGACCTGACCTGAGCTGAAGTTTATCACCTGAACAGAGAAAACACATTCATGGCAAACACTGGACGGTATCATTACGCTGTTAACTGATAATTAAAATCAACATTTCTTATTTTTCAATGCATTTTTGAAAATAATGCACTACAGAGTTTTTTTCTCTCTGATCTGAACATTTTTTTTTTTTAATTTCATTTGCTGCAGCCATATGAAGATGTGCAGATTAACCAATATAACACAAATCAGCGTCCTTCATAAAGATAATCCTGATGTGTACAGATGGTGGATGTTGAATTTTAGGCTGATTTTCTCTTTGAGATAAGCTCGCAGTCACTGAAACTGTTTAGATTATATTAATCATGCAAAAACCCTACACACACACACACACACAGAGTTATGTACATTTTCAAGAGCAGTTCGTGCTGCGTGTAGGAGGTGCAGTAAAAAGTAAGAGATGAAATGTCATTAGCGGCATCCTATCATTAATGACGTCCGTTCCTTCCTTCCTTCTGCCGTGAATTAGACATCAGAAGTGGTGTTGGAAATAATCCAAATCTCTACAGATCATCTTTTTCACCTTACGTATCACTAGATGGGTTTCTCACCAGCGTCATGCAGTAGTAACAAATGCTCACTTAATCTTGCACACATTCAGAGGTGATTGAGGACACGCACTTAGCCGCTCTGGAGATAAGAATTCCTGAAATGCATAGCCTGAAGAGAATAACTTCAAAACGTTTGGTTTTTGTGGAGGTGCAAAAAGAAAAAAAAATATTTTTCATGATGCATATCTCCCAATTATATTTCTAAATAATAATTCTATAAAATGCCATTCCCAGTTTTATGACATGCAGGCTAACATCTTCAAATGTCCTGTTTTGTCCCAACAACAGATTAAACCCAAAAGATTTCAAACTAAATGATCTAAAACGCAAAAAAGCAGCATTTTTGGGCTAATTTTAGCTAGAAGAGTTACTTATGAACTACGACAACGAGTAAATTATTAAAAGAGTTGCCTATTCATCACTTCAGTTCTGATATTTTGATTTGTAGAGAACATTTTCACTACAGTAGGAGGAGATTAGCAAACACATTGTACTTCATTTTAATCCCTTTAAAGAGGCTCTCTTTCTCTGCTCCACTAGAGGTCAGAGCAGGGTCAACTATGCAGCAGATCTTTGCACATTCATGTACACCTTCTCACCGGCTTGGATCCATTTCCAAAGAATTGCCAAGTGACAGAGTTTTTGGAAATGTCCGAGTTGGGGCTGTACCAGGCATGCAGCACCACCATTTGGCCCTTGACCACCTCCATCTCCCCTCTGGGAATCTCCACCGCCTGGGCGTCACCTGGAACAACAACACAGATTGGTGTAAATGGTTAATCACAACTTTAACGCAGCAAAGAAGTTCAGTTATGACACCTTTTTTGTGTTTTTTTTAATCCTGTGCGACTGATGATTATTTTATACAAATTAATTTCGTTTTTTTTTCTTCAAACACCTTGTTTTGTCCAACCAACAATGCAAAACTCTTAACTGTTATTTTCCTAATCATTTAAGAAACTAATTGCCTGAGCTTTGTATTTTAAGAATTTTTGGACAAGTGTGTCAATGACAGAATAAAATCAAATGCTGCTAAACCTGAGCCAACATAAACCCTGTGGAGGATGGCTCAGCTGCCAATATGCAACATGAAAATTAAAAAAAAAAAAATACAACTGATCTGACAGAAGAAACAGAAAAACCACAAATATGCTGAAAATTGTGAACTGGGGAAAAATAAAACTCGGGCAAACATTTCCAGCAAATTCTATCATCAGGCTGAATTTCACAACTGTGATATCAGCTGATCTGATCTGTTGTGCTTCATGATATTCACCAAGTACCTCAGGACCAATCAGCCCCACACGTGACGTGTTGACGTTTGTGTCGGGTAAACTACAGACAATTGCTTCAGTTGCTGCTGCTGAATTAGATTAAATTAGATGAAAGTACAAAGCTGTGACTCCTCCAGTTTCCCACATGTTAAACAGCCCTGTTTTCAGCTTTGTGTCGGTGCATTTTACAGATGATCTGCTGGGGTCTGACATGGTTTATTTAGCTGCAGATGTAGGAAAATGTTCTATGAAACAAGACTATAAAAAGAACACATAATCTTTGTTTATCTGATAAATGAAAAATCAAACAATTGGGAAATTGTTCCAATGGACACCAATGATGTGCAGGACTCATTACCCTCCACATGTAGTACTGTACCTGATAATTCCCTTAGGATGGCTTCATACTAAGATTATTTTACTGATAAATGGGGCAAAAAGGAGCAGATGGTCCTTTCTCATATTTTGTGAGTCTCACGAAAAGTTGAAAAGCCATTAAAAAAAGTGCAATTTGCAATGGATGTGACCGCATTCCCCTTCCTTCCTGGTCTTTACATTCGCTTTGTGTGACAACTTCATTCTCAATCAAAGCTCAAACAACAACAAAGTAAGCGTTTCTTTTTCCATGTGCATCTGAAAAACAAACAAAAAACAAAAGCTAAAGAGGAGGTTTAAGCAAATCTCAAAGCAGTTTAGGTGCGTGGATTACAAGAAAAATAACCATAATCACGTGGGGTTTAAGGATTTTGTTGTTCTTATACACAGACTCGTGCTTAAAAATGTCAAGAGCTGGCAGGCAACAGCTTAGTATTACTTTCACACTGGGGACATATGCGAAAGAGGAGGGATGAAATGGAAAAAAGACATTAAAGAAAACAAAAGAGGATGTCAAACTCACAGGGTGCCCAGTCACCTGAACCGGACAGCTGAACCTGGATCAACTGATCCCAGCAGTCGGTGTCCACTTGTGTCTCCAGCTTGAATATTGGTTTAAAAACCCAAAAAACTTAAAATATAGATAAACAAAGAAAGGAGATTTGCCACTAAATCCTAAAAGTGTGAAAAATGTCCTTCATGTGCTAGAGAGAGCTACAATGACAGGGTAGACAGTGCCAGCATGTGTCCATATGAGCGTCCATAGATGGGCGGCTGAAATCTCCACATCTGTTCAGTCAGGCACGCCCTCCTTCTTTACCAGACTGAAATCATGCAGAGGCAGGAGAATTAGGCGATTGGCGGTTGTGTTGCCAGGGTGGGACGTGTGTGTGTGTGTGATAGAAAGATTTTAATCATGTGTGAAAAGGCAGAAAGCGCACAGAGAAACAGGACTTATTTTTTGACTTCTACTTTTGCTGCTGTGACTCAGTAGTTTCTTATTGTCCCTCCTGGGACAATGTGACCCTGCTGCTGTCCCTTAATTTCTGAATCTTTGAATCTGGTAAGTCCTGCTGACTAATCCTGAAACAATCCCAGGCTCAATCCTCTCACCTCACGTTAGAGCTCAGCTGGACATGGATATGATGGGACACATGGTCACTCCACCCAGCAACACTGCTGTCGCCGCCGTCGTCATCATCATACAGAATTTACATTCTCTAAATCGTGATTAGTAGATCACTTTGCTTCACATTTAATCATTCATGTCGTGTGATTTCTGGTGACCCCGTTGAGGATTTCACATATTGTGAGTTTGAAACGAGGCGTCCGACTTGAGACCGAAGGACATACTTAGTTGGGAACATCTGATGGCAAAAAAAAAAAATATATAAGCTTGAGAGTTTTCTTTGAAGTATGGTCAAAACGGCTACGTAGCTAAGACTCAAAATGTGGCTGTGATGGCTCCCCTGTGGGAAATAAAGAGGGAACATAAACTGGATATAGGAAGTCATGCTGTTGTGATATTGTGTGTGTAGTATTTTTGGTTTCAAAAATGATTTATTTTTTCTCCACACTCAGTATATCACAGTTACGACATACCAAATGTGCAAATTTACAGGGCAAAGTTAAACAAACGTGGACAAATTAACTAAAAGTCTGACCTGATGATGGCGCTAAATGAAAAGTCAGAGGATCAACAATGTTATTCCAAATCATCATGAGGGGGACACGAATGCTTGCACAGTTTCATGGCGAACCATCCAGCAGCTGTGGAGACGTTCCACTCTGAACCACAAATGTCAATCTCATGTGGTGGTGCTCCAAAGAAAAAGTCAGGGGGGCACTAAAGTTATCAGACTTTACACTCTGGAGACCATGAAAGTCCGTACAAGATGTCATGGCAATCCATCCAATACTTGCGGAGATATTTCAATGTGGACCAAAGCTGTGAGCCAACTGCTGTCAAACTGCCAACAGCCAATAGCATGGCTTCAAACCTACAGGTGGGACATCCGAGCACAACAGAATCCATCAACACATGAAAAGCTGTCAAAACCCTGTGATGTGTATTTTGAAAAATCTTCCCCCATCTAATCATAAAGCATGTCTGCATGTCCAACCTCGGCCCTAAAGCCATCTATTGGACATGCATGTGTGCGATTAATACCTTTATATCGTTCACCGCCATCACACGAGCCGCTTTCTGATGTCAGCGGACTCATAACGTACAGCCTTACATTACAGCAGAGCGCAGAGGAATTGTCTCTGCATTTTCCACGTTTGAAACACAAATCCTGTTTGTGCTCCGATTTCATTTCCACCAGCTATTGTCTTTGCTCTCGCGCCAATCAACGAACCGCCGTGCATGTGCTGCAACAATTACGTAACAGCATTGAGAAAGAGGTCTTGTTTTGGATGATGCTGCGATTGTGTCTACACGGGGGATGCTGGAAATCTCCCTCTGCTTGGTAATACTATAAAGTGCTGTGCAGGCGTTGCATGTTGATTAATATACGTTGCGTATTGAGGGACACAATCAGAAAGGATCAGGTTTTCTGTAGGTTGATGAGACTACGCTGCATCTTAATGTGAATGCAAACAGTAATTCTGAATGACGACACAGATATTCCATGATGAAGTAGGATAATGCCCTGTAGTCTCCTCACTCCAGACTGTTCTTGTACTTCTTTGAGCAGGTTTATCCTCAGAACTGTGTCATTCAATTGTTTATTAAATGAAGGAAAATCTTCACTAATCCGTGGCTGTCTCCATCTGGGTTGTGTGTGTGTGTGTTTGGCTGCAGACACAGACAGATAAAGACAGTTCAAGATGTGGATATGGGTATGAAGTCAACTTAAATCCTTTACAACAGGGGGAAAAAAAACCCTGCAAAAACTGCCAATAAAGGGGATGCAGATACGATACTATGCAGCCTCTGTAAACTCTGTCCTAATTACATTTCGCCAAAGGCAAGGTTCAGCCACGCTTTATATCTGCTAATTGGATTCTTCTCTTTAGAATAAACAATATTTTTGGTTTTCCTGCAGGGCAATCTCAGCTTTGAGATATTGGTGCAACAGCAATTAAGACAGCAGGGAGTGTTGGATTCACAAACCTGCACAGAAAAAAAATCAAAGAAAAGTCATCCCTATCATGCATGTCTGAGCTGGGGCACAATTAGAAGGTCAGAAGTGAGTTTGCTGTAGTACTGTGAGACGTCCACAGGGGGCAGCACATTCACATTATAAAAAAGATCATCTGATCATAGATAAAGCCACAGTGGAAATCATCTTATCGCCAAAATCTCTGAATATAAGACTCAGTGAGTGCAAGTGCAAACTGAAGCGAGGCAAGAAAACCTGCAGTGAAGAAGCAGGCCTAGCAGGTGTATCCAAAAATAAACAAACAGGTGTCTAATTTACTACTGAAATGCATGTAATTTGCATGTCTAACAAGGCATCCCAACCTAATTCTGCAGTGCGTAGCTGTGATCAAATGAAGTATAAAAAAAAAGCCCTCAGGGAGCCATGTAGGCCTGTGTGAAGATAAACTGATCCTCTTTAACCAGCCCCACTCTATCTCTCCGAGTAATCTCTGATTCCTCCCATGTCTCTCTCTCTCATGTGAGTCCCTCTCTGCAGCTAAAGCTTTAGCTGAGGCTCAGATTTACTCTCCATTTACACCTCTATCCCTCCCTTCTCCACATCGATATGGGGGCTTGGCCCGTCACCTTAAAAGTTAACTGATAATATGCAGCCAAGTGATGGCAGCTACAAAAAGGTCTTGACGGCAGGGCAGAACTGAGGAGAGGATGCACATAAGTCTCCAAGTGATGCTGGAAGTCGCAGTTTTTGAAGTTCAAGAAAACGTTCCATGTTTTTATTCTATTCGGATCTATCTTGAAATTTCCAAGCAACATTCAAGAAAGGCAGAGGAAACTTGTGAACAACTGACGCTTTGTTTTCTTATGCGTAGAGATTAATCTGGTCATATTAAAATGATACTGAAAATACTGAAAAACTTTTCTTTATGATGAGGAATCAACCTCTGACTTCAGTTCAGTCAACTCATGTGAATGTAGACAATATACAGCATCGGTGTTTTCCATTTGTTCCGGTCACTCTGCACAAGGAAGCATCAAGAAGGGCACAGCAGGGAGTGACGATGGGGATGAGGGTCGGTAGAGTCAGAGCCCACAGGTGGATGGTAGAGTGGAGGTGGGACTTACACTTTATGAGCAGCAGCAGCTTCACCAGCAATCAGCATAGCATTCAGGTGAGCCATGTGGCAGCAGCCAGGAAGCAGAAGTGCGCACAGAGCACTGACGGCTCTGCAACG
Organism: Scatophagus argus; assembly: GCF_020382885.2. NCBI lineage: Eukaryota > Metazoa > Chordata > Actinopteri > Scatophagidae > Scatophagus > Scatophagus argus. The sequence goes on along the minus strand of NC_058497.1, from coordinate 18,466,621 downwards.
CCACGCTGACACAGGTGCACGGCAGAATACGCCATGCCGGTGTAGCAGCACACTGTCTGAATGAGCTCAATGGCTTTGCTTCAGGTTTACAACCAGACGATCGCTCTTGTTGTGGATGGAAAGTACAAAGAAAACAAGATCTGCGACAAACAGCTGAAGCCTGTTGAACGGCAGAACTTCATGTTAAACGTGGAGCTACATGAGGGGTGGGTGACCTTGTTAAAATCACCTCTCACAGCATGCTGGGATAACACAGGGCTGGTCTGCACTTTTTAATTCCCCAACAATCTCTCCTTGTTGAGCTGAATCAGATCCCGATTCAACTCTTCTTTTATCAGCACAGTTAACAGATAGTACACCGACTGAACTCAGCCTTGTATTTTATAAAAATCGAAAAATTTCTGTTTATGTTTATTTATTTCATACTCCAGTCAATACCCTCCAACTAAGCAAATCCAACCCTCACTGACATTTCCTGCAATTTCCAGATTGAGTGTGAGATATTTAAGGAATAGCTGCCTTGACACAAAGAGTGTGGAAAAATCTGTAACGACTGAAAACATTTCTCTCACTCCGATGGTGGATCATTAATTGAGGAGGAGATCAGTTTTCTGCTCGGCAACACTGCTGATGCGCGAGAAACGAAGCTCGTCTGATCTGTACAGCATGTTTTGTCTGTGCTGAGCTGAGATCTGTGTCAGAGCAGTGGAAACAAAGTCTTAAAAGGACCCCATAAACGCCCAGCCATGCAAGAAACGCAGACAACATAATCATAAATTATTTAAGCATCACATTTCTTTTCCTCGTTATAAGCAGTCATTAGTCTAGCTGGTGACCAAGTGTGTATGACCTGAGTTTTACTTTTATTAGGGGATTTAACAAGTGAAGAACTGATGCTCCAGATTTGCTGATGTCAAACGAGGACAAACACGAACAAAGATTAGGACTGTGCCAAAAAAAAAAATGGGTTATTCCCTGAATTTTGACAGACAGGACAGGGAAGGAATGTAGGACAACAAAATAGCCTTGTTGGTGCAAAACTGCATATTGGACTGACCCCCACAGGCTTCAAACAGATGGTGCTTCAATAATAAATATTTGGGGAAGGCTCCTTTAAATTGGATTACATTAGTGTAATCTCTGCAGCTATTTTAAACCATTTTGAGTGCACTATCTCATCACAGTAGCTTTAATCCCTCTTAACTTTTGATTGTGTTTAAATTGATTATCCTCGCACACATGACTCCAAACTCCCACAACCTCCCTCTGGTTCTCAGTGCAAACTCGTTCTCACAAGCACAAATCAAATGCACATGTGAAGTCGGGCACATGAGCAAAATATACACAAACATACACGTAAATATTGTTTGTTTTTTTTTTTACAGTATCACCTTGAGGTCACAGCGGCCCACTCATGACAGGAAAATGGCAGCTTAAATAAGAAGTGGTATTAGTTTACTACGACTTAGTGGGAGGATTTCTGTGCTCGCTGACATATGGACAAGATTCAGTTTGAGACTACAGAAATATTTTTTATATGAGTGCAGGAAAGTTGGTAAGGAGGTTCACTAAGGTGAACAAAAATGGTCCAGCTGCCACTACGCCCACAGCTTTGTTTTAAGTACAAAAACTGATCTCTTCATGGACAGTATGAACAGGAGAATCATTACAGATAAACCTTTTTCATTCCACATTTGAGCACCTCATTATTGTCTTAGGCAAGATTTGAATTACTTCATAGACCTTTTACTTTTAAAGCTACATTAATTAATCCTTGGCCACTTGGGGGCAGTGCAGCAAGCAGGAAACGTAAAACCGGCATACATAAAACTGTGCTCACCAACATGTAGTGTACAGAGGACTTATCAGAGCTTTTTTCATTTCCTGCTACAGATAAAAACATCAGGGAGTGAACCGAAACAGTAAAACTGAAGGACAAAAGACCTGAACTCAACAATGAGCTCCATGAAACTGAGCGGAACTGCAGAGCCAGGGGATAGTCCATATGCAACTGATCATGTGGTCTATTGTTAACATAAAACTACTGATCACGGCCACTTAAGAGGACATCCTGGAACTTGGTGAACTTGGTAACACTGGTGCAGCCTCCACCACAAACACACAAAGCAAGGAAGTCATTAAAAAACCCCACTGAGTGTTAATTTCCTCAGTGCAGCCATATTTTTAACCAGACCATTGTCTCTGGAAGGACTGAGGCAAACACTGAGGCTCAGTACTTGTTAATTTCTTATTGCTGAAATGATTTATAACCTTAATCTCCCGACCAATAAATCGTTACGACCATCACAACCATGATTGTGCGTATGTGTGTCTTGTGTGAGCCCACTACAGTTCAAGAACCTTTTGAACCTTTTGTCTTCCCACTCTCCTCACAGTGTTTACTTACACACATGATAATGCAGTTAAAGCAACAGGGGCACGCATGCTTGTGTTCATGCATGTCTTCTTATAGCCCTGACATCCACAGTGCCCTCGGAGCCAAACAAAGAGACGGCCAAAGGGGAAACAGAGAGACGGGTTTCTATAGTCAGCGAGGGAAAGAGGGAGCAGTGGGCTGAGGCTTTGATCACATGCAAATACCACACACACACACACACACACACACACACACACACACACACACACAGGGGATATAGTGTATATATGGGAAAACAAAGACTCTCACTGTGGAGCAACTTTTGTGAAGTTGAGCAAAAGGTCTACATTTCTACATGTGCGTGGGTATTAATCTGATCAAAACAGGTGCAGTCTGACAGTGAAGCCTCTGAACAACAAGCAGCTGATTCCTTCTCGCGGTTGTGGTGTGTTGGTCAGTCGGACTCGGACTAGTAGCTGCCGGTGGCCTTTTCATCCCAGCTGTCCATCACAAGTCCCACAGTGCCCTTTCAGCCAACTCTTGGGTCCTAGTGGCAGGGAATGAAAGGCAAACTGAGAGCTAATATGGGTCTGCCACCACAACAGAGCCCATAACCACCCTCACACCGTCTCGGGTCTTTGAAGAAGATATTTATAAACCATTAGTGTGGCAGCGGGGCGAGGGTTGGCTGTTTTATCTCCCAGATCTGTCATGTGTTACCATGCACGAGGCGAGCTGTGCTGACAGAGTGCTGCTGAGTGACAGAGTGAGGGCTGATAGGGCCGCCGCTGCAGGAAGTCCAGCGGAGAACGAGGCGGCTGAGGTCTCGACTTTTCTCGACTGCCTCGCCACTTCACTGCTTGTGGGACACGGGGAGGGCTTTATGCAGCGAGACCATAATTAAGAAGTCGAGTGATCTGATTTCAGATTTCCACCGAGCTTCTCATCAGAGAGGAATTACAGGCTTATAATCTGCATGCAACATCAGATACTCAAATGCTTCCCACTTTCATCGTGGGAGAGGTGCAGGGGACACACGTTTCAACATCTGAAGACACTTTTCTCTTTCTTATGTGTCTTTTAGTATCTGCATATGGTCCGTCCATTGAAATATAAGGATACAGCCAGCTGGAGCTGCAGTGCTTAGCAGATTAACCAATAAGCTGACAGACAGAAAATTTACCGCAAAATATTTTGATAATCAGTGAATCATTTCAGTCATTTTTCAAGCTATTATGTCAAACATTTGCTTGTTCCAGTATTTTAACTGTTAAAATGAGCTGTTTTTTCTTTGCCATTTATAAATGTAAATTAAGACTCTTTGGGCTTCGGACAGTTGGTTGGACGAAAGAAGAAACTCGGGCTGTGGAAAATTGTGATGAGCATTTCTGTCAAATAAAGTAATTAAAACAACGAAGTGATCTATAATAAATTGGTAATTGCTGGCAGCCCTACAGCCAGCAGCCAGACAGCCTAGCTTAGCAACAGGCCTAGAAACATATCCAATCTGGACCTTAGGAGCTGATGCCATGACAATATTTGGCACCATCGTAAGAATATAATGAGAAAGAATATACTGACCAATAGTAAAAAATGACTGATATGGACCATAGATAACTTAAGCAGAAAAATAATATAATAGTGACACAATTTCCAAATTACCTCAAAGCTAATTTGCCTTTTTTAATACTTATCATTTGAGGTACCTGACACCAATATATCAACTTATCAGCTTGGCCAATTTATCAGTGTAGCTCCAGTCCAAAGACAAACAAACGAAACTGTGAAAGCAACAATCTGACATTTTGCAGTAGGTTATCTGCCAGACTATTTCATGATAAAGACAGTCGGACTAACCGTTTCCCCGTCCCCCTAGTCTGTATGTCTTCATGTCTTCATGCTTGATACCTGACACCGCCAAAAAGCGAATAAACCGTGCAATTAACATTAAAAGAGTAGATCTGACTTTAGCTTTCACCAGACACTTAAAGGTTAAGTCTCGGTCCATGTGCCCTGGTGTGAAATCAAAGCACTGAGAGGATCATCAGTTCCCACAGCCACAGCTACTCCCAGAGCCCATTTATAGATTTTAAAAGTGAAATCCAATCCATATTAGTGACTCTGACTAATCAGTATTATTCAGCAGGGTTCTTTCCATGGATTGAGCCATTTGTGTTGTGGAAGAAACACATTACAGCAAACCTTTTAGAAAACATAAGCAAAACACTTAGAGCTGAACCTGATTTTATGAGCACTCGGGGTCAGCACAACAATCTACCTACACAACATTTATGACCTTAAACAGAAGGTTCAGCAAATGTGTTTGCCAGTAGTTACCTGTTAACACACCCATCAGATACAGAGCAACATTAGTAATAATTTGAATTTACTTTTCTGGTCACCTGACAAACGTTTTCCCTTTTCTTTTTGGCTGTGGTTTGGTATCCTCAAAGTTCTAAATAAAACACCTGCCTCTTTAGCAGCTAAAGGTTCACTGTGTTCACCAAAACAACGAGATAAAAGACAACGTCCATAGAAGCCGATCAATGAGGGTCATTTAATCCACTCTTAATTTAAAAATATTGATCTGTGCAGCCATAGAACACCAAGATATGTCAGGTCTTTGGTCAAATTTAAACTACAGCGAAGTACATGTGAGATTACATGTGTAATCTATCTTTACCTTAAGCACAGAAATGAGATGATTAATAATTAACATTACCTGTTGCAGAGCCATTCCATAGGCTAAATCAATATGTATGAATCCTAATTTAAATCCTAACTATAGCATGCCATTTTATCATGCATTTAGAACATGACAGACAGGATTCACAGCACATATCCTAACCAGAGTCAGGGCTCAGATGGTCAGTAGTGATGGTCCATGAAGCGCTACTGGCCTTCATCTCCGCTGTACATTACATCCAACACATCTGACACACGCAAACGAACCCGAGTGGCCCTCTCACCCACCCACATGTCCACCTACAGCACAGCTGAGAGGCCTGGATGAAGGTGAGAAGGTTAGAGTCTATAGAGACCAGAGGACATAACTTAGCCTGGCATATCTCCCACCTGAGCCCAGTTCACTTACTGCACATTTCACGCGAGGACACATTAAAGGGTCAGTACACCCGAATCGCCAGTCCAGTTTGAGTGATAGACTCATGAGTTTGAAATCTTATCAGATCCCAAAACACTGCACAGATGTCTCGGCGGCCATTTTGCCATGCCTTAGGCCACCTGAGTCAAATGACTGACTCAAATGTATTTATCGGGTACTGCTCTGATCAGCAGTGATGTAATCTTGACATGTTAATGTTTGTCCATCAGTGAGATACAACAAGCACTGAAGTTCCAGATTGTGACACACAAATACTGTATTTCTGTCCACACAATAGTCTTCCATTTGAGTGTGTACATACACTCAAACACCGTTCAGTCAGTGCTGAATTTTAAGGGAGACTGAAGTCAAAGATAAAAAAAAAAAATAACCACCATAACGTCGTTTGGCAATAGGAAAGCAGTTGGTTGCCTATTTTTAGCGGATTTACTTGAGATTGGTCGGTTTTCGACTTGGTCGAGATAATGAATCCCAGATTGCTGAATGTGTGTGTGTGTGCGTGTGAGTGTGTTAACGGATGAGTGCAGACATATTGTGGACAGAGAGCGCTGAATAGCTGCTGATGAGCCAATCGGGACCTTCAGGTTTCTGCTGCCATCAGTGTGTGAGTGTGAGTGTGTGTGAAAATGAGTGATTGTGTCGTGAATGTGTGGTGTAAAGCACTTTGAGTGGTCAGTTGACAGACAAAGATGTATGAAGGCAGTCCAGACCTTAGCAGCTCTTTCCTCTGACTATTTCAATTTTCAATTTATTTATATAGCACCTTATACAATCGAAATTGTCTCTAGGTACTTTACAGAGACTCAGAGCCTGAACCCCCGAGCAAGCAGACAGTGGCAAAGAAAAACTCCCTTTTAACAGGAAGAAACGTTGAGCAGGACCCGGCTCACAAAGGAGAACTATCCTGCTGATAGTCGGCTGGGTAAAGAAGGGGGAGAAAAGGTAGACATGACAGAGAAGATGAAAGAGAGAGAGAGAAAGAAACACACATACAATAAACATCATACATTACAAAGGACAAACATGACAGGTTGTTATAACTGGAATTCTGAAGACTGTGTATTTCATGTATTTGTTTTTTAGCTGATATGTTGTTTAAGTTAGTTATAATAGTTATAATAGTTATAATAGTTATACTATGCCATTAATCGGCAGTCAAGTCTGTGTCCTCATCAAACAGAAAATGTTAAATGGATGCTTGAACTCACATGAACACGTACTGCATGTTTTCTTCAATTACAACCCAGAAGATGCACTTGTTTAAAATCAGCCATTCAGTCCATCGGCCGTGCAGATTCGAGCAGCAGCTATTGCTGCGCGGTGCAGCGGTTTCCACTGCGGCAGCCGGCAGCGTTCACGTGTGACATTTTACCGCTGAGTGAAGTGGGCTGCAGTCGTCCGTTTGGCACGAATCACAGGCATGATCAATGTGGCGCAGTGATTTGTACAGGTAATTTCACTCTTGCTTTACTTCCCTGCTGTGCATTATCGTGCTAATGTGACACTTTATTGATCCCCGTAGGGAAATTTTCTTTTCACGGCAAGTGCAGGGTCAGTAACAGGAGAGCAGCACCGCAGCTGGTAAAGATTCAGTGTCGTGTTGAAGGATGTTGGCCGACACGGAGGGCTAAAATTCATGGCCTGTGGTTGAAGGACGGTCACCAAAACTCAACATGCTGCCAAAACGGGCCTGAAGTCTGTTCAGCTTGAACATGCTGACGGCTGGATTTACCTTCAAGGAATCATGCATGTGGCTCATATGGTTATATTTAATTAAGTCGCGTTTTCATATTTTTGGCCATAACTCAAGTCATATGATCCACTATTTTGTTGTTGCTGTCAAATCTCAAGCTGAAATGACCAGTTGATTGATCAATTAGTCATTGACGCAAAATTAAAGAAAATTGTTTTGTTTTCCTATTCCCACGCTCTAAATTGGGATGATTTGCTGCTGTTTTTAGTCTAGTGTGATAGCAAATTAAACATCTTTGGGTTCTGAACTCTTGGCCGGACAAACCTGGGCTTAAAGAAATTATGATTTTCAGTATTTTCAGATCAAACCAGATAACAAACAACCGTCTGAAAGCAAACACTGGGAACCTCATCGCACAGCTCATGTTCTCTGCTCTGTTGGACTCTTCTGCAGTGATGTTAAAATCTTCACGGCTCGAAAGCAGAAAAACCAAAACAACAAAAACCACGAACATTTCCTTTAAATTGACAGCAGATTGCTCCCACAGAATGATTAGCGGTGAGTGAGCCAGGGTCAGATTCAGTGATCAAGTTTTCAGCCTCTGACAGATTCCCAATAAATAAGAAACACGCTTGCAAACACGCAGCAGAGACAGAAACCGTAGCGATGTGATGGACCATATAATTTAGCCACTGAACGTTAAATTACATTCCCAAGAAAACGACATAAAACGCTGCCCCTGATTTACCCGCGTATGGAAGGAAGAGACAAAAGAGAGCAGCGGTAATTTAAGAGAGGTGAGAGGACTATAATCAACATGGATTATATCAGAGAGTAAAAAGGATTCGATGGCTCCCACACCCTGACATCACAGATTAAGCGAGAGAGGCTTTTACGGCCTCTCGAGGGTCCGCTTGCGAATGCATTATAAACTCTGCTTGTGTGCTGGGATTAGATGAGGAACAGTTGCTCCCCTGAGATCGGCCGTGTGGTGTCTCTGTGTGATGGTCAAAGACAAATGAAAGAGATTTATTTTGTCTAATCCTCTTGAGCTACTTTGCTTTTCACTACGAGAAGTTGACAGATAAGAAGCTGTTGTCTCTGCCAAGTGGTGTTTACTGTGAGGTGGAGGCCCAGAAAGAAATGGGTGTGGACGGATGAAGTAAGTGTATTCTTCATTCTGCCTTTCAGGCAATAAAAGCACATCTGATCTGTCTGCTGATTATTGCACTGATTAGTCGTTTGGTGTTTAAAACGTCAGAAAACAGTGAAAATGTAACTTAAATGTGATTTTGTCCAAAATTAAATGTGTTGTGTTTAAACTATAAAAACAGCAAATAATCACAAAGAACAAGAAGCTGGGACAAAGAATTGTTTGATATTCTCGATAGAAGTATTAATCATCTATAATGTATAACTTAGGTGTACGTAAAAGTTTATTAACTTAAGTAATAAACTTTTACGTACATGCAGAGACAAGCTTCCAAGTAGTATCTTTTTTGTGTCTGCCAAACAGAAAACATTTTAATTTGAAATCACTTTGAATTGTTTCCAAGTTCAAATAAAAAACTTTTTTTTTTAGTGGCACCATGTTAAACAATATCCAGCCCTGTGTACTGTGTCATTTAATTTTAATTTCTTCACATTAACTGGTGTCCTCTGACTGTTTTCTTTGATTTTGTTGTGCGTTTTAAACAAAACGTCACACCGGGCACAAGAATTTTATATGAAACAGATGCGACATGTTAAGTGCATGAGTCTCTACTATCATCAGCAGCATTTCAAAGTGAGATTTCAAAATGAGTTGCGCACTAAATGAAGCTTTTCATGTTGTTTGTTCAGTGCGGCAACACCAGGGGGCTATTCTGAGTGAGTTTTCTGGTTATAGATCTTTATATAAAAACACTTAACATGAAAACAAAAGTCCTGCATCACACAAGACTTTTAAAATCAAAGCCTTGGAAGACAATTGCTCACAGCGTTTCCGTGTTGTTCCATGTGCCTCACGCTCCTCAAGGCCTCTTCTAAAGCTCAAGATCCGAGTGGACAGTTGGCAGCAAAGGGGTTAAGCCTTTAATTCTGCCACAGTTCAACTGAGCATCGATCAGTTTGGATGGATGAGGCCACTGATGGAGGCGAAAGCAGCGTTTGTTGTGGAGGAGGTGATTACGGATGAAGATGTAAACAGCGTGTTTGTACGCACACATAATAAAACATCTCATTTGTGTGTGTGAGTGTGTGCTGCGAGGAGTTTATGAGGATAAAATGTCAGCACTCTCCTGCACTGGCAATTAAAGCCAGACGCGATGATTTTATAGACACATTTGTGCAGTGACTGAACGGCGCCCGTTGCAGTTTAACCTCGGCGGCCTCACGCCCACGCTCTGTGCTCCGAGCCCCCTCTGCCCACAGTCACGTCTCTCTGCAGCAGCCCCACAGATAGACGATCACTCTTTCTTAGGCCAGGTCGCTAAGCTGCCTCTCTACGCTCTAATCTCATTATCAGCCCAAGCTGGCTTTAGCAACGAGGGAGACGAGATAGACAAAAGTCGTACATAAGAAGACATCATAACATGACTGCTGTCCTTTGACGCGAGACACAATCACATTATGGTGGAGAGACAAACCTGTTAGTGAGCATGGCCGGACTGCGGGTGGTAAAGGTAGACAGATAACGGGTTGTGTAAAATCACAGTATTTCCCTGTATAATACTGTAAACTTTAGTCTACAAAAAGAAGTAGTTCTGACTTTATATTAATTTGAATAGCTTTGAATTTCACTACTCCCATGTAATTTATACTTTTTTGACAGTTATCAAATGACAATTATTGAGTAAAACGAGCAGTAACTGTGTACTGTGTACTGACAAATACACATCTCGTGTGTGTGTGTAAGAGGCTTTTGGATGGTGCTCCATAAAATTAAGCATATAAATTTAGCGACTACTGATTTAATTTCAATAAAGTCTAGGAAACACTTTCATTCACTGTTTCACTGGTGCTCCAAATCAACTGCAGCATTTTAGGCTGGAGTTGACCACTAATTCAGGAAGTTAAACTGCTGATCCAAATTTCAGCCGCTGCACAGCATGCAAAAATGCAGCAAACGACTCATGAATTCTGCGCCCAGTTATGTATTTTTGACCACCAACACTGTGGTGCCCTGGATGCGAGGCATAAAGTGGCCGTCACTATTCATTTAACGCTAAAAGTGTCTACTAACCCTAACCTTGTTTTAAAGCCATTTTTAGGAAAACTGTCTTCTGGGAAGAGAATAGGGCTCCTGAGGGCACACAGGGACACATTCTGCTAAACCAGTTAGGTCCAAGTGTTGTGTAAACTGCTGCCTGGTCCACCCAACTCGTGAAAGAAGTACAAATTCACCTGTAATTGGGTACAGAGATTCACTTTTGCCCTTAAATGGACATGCACAGCAAATATTAACTCCTGGATCTTGTCCTGATTTTCCTTCTCATATAGAACGAGTTATTTTTTAGTATTTCATAGCTTAACTGCATCAGGTGTTTTTCACTCCAAATGATCATTAGTTGTGAATAAGACATACTGATTGGCTTATCCTCTACAGTATATTCCGCCCTGTAAGCAGAAAGGTTATCCAGAGATCTGCTCAATACATCAGTAAAAAAATTAGACATGTGGTGGGCTGACAAACAATGGCCAGCAAAGTCAGATGTGAACAAACTTCTGGTTACTTCTTGTCCTACATATGCAGGCCACTTTATTGGCCACTTTAGTCTCTTGATATGTAGTCCTCACACTTTCTGTTTGTACTGTTCAAACAAAGACAAAGAGGAGTATATCAATTTTCTTACTGGTGTAATTCATGCTGAAAACACAAATGTTCATGTAGGTGTTTACCTTTCAGGAAAAGCTGGACTGGACATTGGGCTGATTTATTTAAGTAAGTTTAAGTAATGTGCAGCAACATTTGTAATGAAACGTACCTACTTCAACCTATTTGAACCTCGGCACAACTCGGACAAGCAAGCAAAATAGGACAAGCCGTAACTCTAAACTTAACCGCTTTGCGCTCACACCGTATTGTATAAATGGAAATAATATTAACTGCTTAATTCCACAATATTTATTTTCAAAAACGCCACACGTTCTTTTGACTTGTCAACTGAGTTCTGTGTTACAAAATAAAAACCTTCTTTTGGTATTGCAGGAAATCTGTATGTCCCCCTTAATATTGCAGTTCTATCATTTCTGTGACTGCAGCAGTTCCACTAATTTTCTCATTTCAAATCAGGGAGGACACACAAGTACGCTGATTAGAAAATCTAAATGCACGACCGTCGTCTCCACTCCAGGATTCTTCTGAAAACTACAGCAAGATCTCTGTCCATATTTTGTTCTTCTTTTGGCCAATTAGTCAGTTTCAGTGTGCAGGAGGACAGAATAGTGAATGAATAATGAAATACCGTCTTAAACGCTACAAAACCGCCAGACGTTTTACTCTGATCACTGATTACTCAAAAACTGGACGAAACTCACTACAATGTGAAAATGGGTTATTGGCTATTTTAAAAGCAAGAAGATTTTTTTGTTTTATCTCAACACTGAATAAAAATATGTCTCTGTAATGCAGTTATTTGCAGCAGCTGACAATTAAAGTTTTATTCTTTCAAGCTCTTAAAAGTAATTGTTAATTTCTGCTTTGTTGTCAGTCGATGCTGTGGCTCCAAACTTTTTGAAAAAGAGGGCATAAAAAAATGCTTCACTTTACAAGACAATATTTAAGATTACATCTCTCACAGAGGCAGCTGCTAATCAGGGAGAGAGACCATTCGCAGAGCCAGGGAAGGTGTACTCAACCCAGAAGAGGTGGCCAGATTCTGGGAGACAAGGCCAGTTGATGGAGGTTTCCAGCTTTTGGTTAGGCCACCCGTTTTATCAAACGTTAACAGCTGTAGGCGGTGCAGCTGACAAAAAAAGGATTCGGTTAAATGACCATCAGCCTGATGGCATCAGCAAACGCTTCCTTGTATAAATCATATTCATTCAACTTAGTTTCACTCCATATTTTTCTGCTGTTCACTCATACCCTGCCTGCAGCGGCTCCACGCCTCCACCCGCACTCACCAGGGGGGTCCCACCCTCAATTTGAGAACCACAGCACTCAGAGAAGTTAGTGACTCACTTAACAAAAACGCCATTTTAACGGTTCTGAACCCAAATCAGCTGCCCTCCAAAACAGAGACATTCACAACTGACGTCACTGTCACCTGAAAACGGATAGCATGCAGCATGATTCTTCCCTTTTATATTCAAGGAAAGGTCTTCGAATGTCTTCACTGAACTGCACAAACAGGCTGAATACAAGACTCTGTAGGTACCGTTCAGTTTTCAGGGCTGAATCTTTTCTACTGTATCTCTCAAGTTTCAGAATAAACTCTGTATTTTAGTGGTAGATTTGACACCAGAGAAAGTTTATGACTTCACCTTCCCATCTGAAATGAAGCATATTTGATGTGTGAGCTTTGCCGGTAAAGGTGCCATGGTTACTGGGCTTATCAGGTCTGAGCAGGTTTCTTAGAAGCAGCTGTGTGTCGCCAGATCAATTTAGAGGACCAACCAACCTCTGGGCTGGAAATAGAAATGAGCAAATCCCCCTACTGGAAAAAAAAAGAAAAAAACCACACAAGGTAAGACTCGTTCTATAGATCCTAATATATGTAACTTGATGCATGACTGCCTGCTGCTACTTTGCAGACTAAGATACATTAGAGTGCTTCACAAAGCAGTTCATGTTTTTGGATACACGTAAGGCGAAGTTAATTGCAGCGTTCCTAAATATGATATCAATACATTAAAAAAGTTATTTTCCAACACTCACATGACTATTTTAGATTGGTTATAAAACTGACGATCCAAACAGTTTAACCACCCAGTTTCAGTGTAAGCAAACTTGTCTGTTAATGCGGTTTTGAATGATTTAGTCGGACTTCATGCGTACTTGGTGCCAAAGAAAGTACAGCGGAGAGAAAATGGGGCTGTGTTTGTTAAACATTATGACATGTTTATGTCTGTTGTACACTCACGGTTACTAAACCAGTGATAGTCCATAATGCGAGAATGGCATTTCTAAAACGGACTTGGCGAAAATGATCCGTTTACACATGGACGCTATCGAAGACAACATTGGAAGTTTTCCATTTGGATTTTCTGTATATTTAAAGTACCTGCGTTTGAATAAATTGGACTTATCTGTGAATAAATGTGCAAAATAACCATAGTCCAAGTCTCTCAATCAATTCTAGTCAGAAAGCAAAATGACTGCGGCAGAAATACACGTCAATGCACTGAAAGACAAACCACCACAAAACAGCTGAATTATCAGCTGTTTTTTGTTATTAATTCAGAAATTAATACAGTGGCCAAGAAGGAGAAAGGTACTGAAATGTCCTCTCTGGATGAGAGTTTTTTTTTTGTTTGTTTTGTTTTTAAAAAAGACTGATAGGATCACTGTGTAAAATACATTAAAATATATTCCATCCTATCCTGTGGACTCCAATCTCATACACCCAGCTTGAATCTTGACCCATGTATTCTGAGAAAATGAGCGACACCGACGAGCCCAGGCAAAGTAATATTTCAGTGTCAGTGATGACATGAGAAACAGCTGCAGGATCAATAGTTGCCTATATTTAACAGAAATTTCACACAATCTGTAGACTGTAGTTGAATGTGGAAAAACACTGTTTGATGCGAAATGCAAATCCCCCTTTCATTTCATCTAAATGCTTCTCGTTTGAACTCTTGCACAGCAGCCTGTGTGTGATTTGAGCATTTTTGATCATATTTTCTGTGTGAAAATATTGGTGACACAGAAACAGTGTGTGATATGGTTCTGTTCCTCGCTAACTGGGAAACTAAGATGCAATAAATTTCTCCTGATATTGTTGGTGAACAAAGCAGAAAAATGTGAATCTCACCTGGACTGGACTACAGTCCTCGCAGTATGGCGAACAGAGGGGGTGATACTGAGGAGAAATTTCCCTTATGGAACCTTGGTGGTCATACTAATGGCATCTGGAGAGGCTTACACACAGGAACGTCACTTCAAGTGACGGTAAGGTCATTACTATGGCTGGCTTCAATTCTCAGTCATCCCAAAGAGCCAATTATTCCAGGGATTGACAGATCACTGAGATTATAAAATACCATTTGGCCTTGCGTTCTTCTTGCTAGGTTGTTTTCGATCTTGAGCCTCAACACCCCGAGGTATTAATTCTAATGGCAACTGCCTCACCACCAGAGGGACCAAACAGAGTGAAAATTTGATCCATGAACTAAATTGATGTTACAGCTGCGATAAACACTTGAGGGCCGGAAAATAAAACGAGGGGATTTATGAAAACGACAAAGGCCACAGCTGGAATGTAACTCACATGGTGAGCAAGGGAAGGTAAAGCACAGAAAATTGAGGCTTTAAACTTTTTATGTAAAAGATAGGCTAAAATGATAGATGTGTACGTGCAGTTTTGACTTTGATTCATTTCAAAGATGAAAAGGTTCCATCTAAAGAGTTATTCCCTAATTTGGTTCTTAAAAGGCTCTCACTGCAGAGAACCAATGAGTATAAATACATGATTTTATCAAAATGTTGTGAATTGCAATGACTCACATGATCAGGAAGAGTTGACAGCCGTGGCAGCAGCTCCCTCAAAAGCTAGTCCATAACCAGTTATTAAAATAGAATAAACAGGAGATACGACAAGAAAATCTGCAGCCAATTGCAATCCACATGACCAGTTATTTCACCCTGGACTGTAAATGTCAACCTCATGTTGGTGGCACTAGAAGAAATATCAGATGATCACCAAAGTTATTAGGACTCATCTGATTCAGAACGTTAACCTCCGTACAGAATTTCATAGCAACTCAACCATTAGTGTCGAGATGTTTCAGTCTGATATTTCAGTCTGAAACACCCATAGAGTTATGCCGCTAGTATGGATAAAAATGTGATAGGATTTTGACATTATATATTTAGAGGGCCTTTAAGGTGCCTGTTATTATGACCACTGGAGAAGACCTACAGGTAAATCACTTCACTGGCTGTATAAGCTGAGTAAACCTCAATACCTCAAAACCATTCACAGACAGAACCTCATAATTCCAAGGTCACAAAATATTATAAAAGGGGGAAAAAAAGGCAAGCTTTCCTTGAAAAGTGCATTACATGAAAGGGAGTAACATTACAGAAGCCCAGTGTAATGCAGTTTTAATCTGTAAGGAGGAATAACTGCAGCCTGTGCATTTGAGCTGCCTCATCACTGCAGGATTGACCTGAGGGACCTTCTTTAGCCTCACATAACTACGCCTGAAGCCCGTAAGGCCTGGTTACACCTCAAACCAGATGACCGCATTAATCTGGCCACAACAACCCTCCCCTCCATCTGGTGAGACAGTCGAGCAACAGGAGAAAGGAGCAAGGATGCCTCTCACTCCTCAATGAATACTAATCTCTCATCTCTGACACAGGGAAAACCATCCTGCTTCCCAAACACACCAATTTTGTCTTTTAGCACCTAAAAAGAAAAAAAAAAAATCACAGCTCTCAGAGAACTATCATCTAGCATTTTAAGACTAACCTATCACCAAAGCAGCATGACAGAAAAGCCATCCAACCTCAGACACCTCAGGAAAAAAACATCCCATCTCCTATTGCTTTACTCTAACAGCCAGACAGGACCATAATCTTCTAGCGTCCTAGTGCAAAATTCATCTGCTTCCACCACACAGTCCAGTTTCTACCTGCACTGAAGAATCAAAACAATAAAAGGTATTTTCTTTGTTACAAAGCAGTAATTTTTATGCATCTTACCCTTGAAAATCAATAATCATAACATGGGTAAAAGCTTTTCTTTTAAATGCTGATGAAACTGTTCATTTTTACAATCATATCATCTCAGTCTTAGCGCAGCAACCTGCTGTAATTACCTTTTTCACAATGCTTGTCAGTGTAGTTGTGAGGAATTGCAGAACTGCTTTCTCGAGCCATGAGCATCAGCCTCAACGGGAATTTTTTTTTTTTTTGTCTCAGACCTCAAGAGAAATGCTTCTTCTCAAATCAAATGTCGCTGCAGACGACATTTAGTGGGCATGCGATGTGTATGTTTGGATGCTTGGTCTCTGAAGTTCACACGGTGGTTTCTACCCAGAGCAAGGGTCTCATTTAAAGAGGGAATGTACCTCATTAGTGTGTACCATTTTCCCAGGGTGCACCTGGTCTAAATCGTCACGACCCTCGCCTACGCCTGGAGTGTAAATGACACACTCCTCTGAGATGCATCATTTATGGGCCACAATCAGCAGGGAAACCTGTGGTCAGTACGAGCGCAACACACCTCATCTGGATGCTTTTTCCTTTGCAGAAGCTCTGTGATTCAAATGCTCTGAAGGTACTGTAAGCTCAAATAAGACTAAAGAACAAAACAACAGTCCTAACAGTCTCATCTCCAAGGTGGACAAACCTGGACTGGTTACCAGTGGCCACATCATTAGTCGCCCAGAGATGGAACATGGATAGAGAGGTGACAACAGGTGAAACACACCTGTCACGCTACAGTGCCAGCAGCTTTACCACTCGCTCAATTAGCCTGTGCTTCTTTATGACTCACTGCAATGAATATTTATGAGTCACAATCACAACAATCACAATCTGTAGGTATATCTAAACAGGGATTTAATCAGCTAAAAAAAAAACAAAATATACGGCCACTGCTTTTGAGACAGTCTACCATAAAGTCTGACATTTGTGAGCAATGGGAGTCACTTAGGTGAAATGCTGACATTCATGTAAGTTGGGAGCATCTTCCTTTTGAAAGGAAACAAAATCTCAAAGGGTTAATGGACATTTCCCCCAAACCTGTTCATTCAAAAGTAAAAAGTTAATGAGGAACTGACTTATTACTCCCATAAACATGAACCAGCTGCTGTGTTTCCGTCGACATATTTTCACGCGTACAAGAAGCGTCACATTCGAGAAGGTCAATGGAAACAGAACAATTGGAAAGAACGCCACTTTGCTTGAGGTGGTTTTTGCCTTTTTTAGAAAAGAAATGAACAGATCAATTTCAGTACCATTTTTTTGACAGCTCTGATGGAGCTCAGGATTTATCAGGAGGACGGCTGCTTTACACCCCAAAAAACTTCACAGTACGAAACTGGACTCTGAATATGTGACCTTTTAAGATGTGCAGAAGAACACGGTACGACACTTTTGACCGTGTGAGGAGGTGACAGGTGACAGCTGCTACCTCCTCACACACAGGCTCCAACAGAGAGATCCCACTTCTGGACTGTGAATAGCGAAAATGCATCAATGTCTTCATAAGAAATGGAGCTGGTGACAAAAATACGCAAGATGTCAGTATAGGCTATATGAATTCCACTTTCTCGATAGAATTCATATGTCTTTCATTAGGCCATGGAGACAATTTAAAAGTTAAAATTTGAAGGTCACTTTACTGCTGAATGACACCATGGTGATAAGGAGCAGCCCATTCCTCAAGTAGTTTAAATAATTCAAGCAGACAATATGCGGGAATGAATAGTACAAGAAAATATACTGTAGAAACCTCATTTTATTCAACTTATCATATATGACTCTCATGCATGACTTCTGGAGTTACTGTGTGTTAGCGACGACATTATCTTCTACAAACAGGGACAAAAGCTCAACATGTCTATTGTTTAATCATAATGTTTTATTTGGGGGTTTAGCTTTACAGATGACTGCCTCCTCTTCCTCATTTCCACCGTACTCCAGTATTGTATTACTGATCTTGTGCATGTTCTCGCGCTGCTTGTGTTTCTAGGTTTCCTCACACCGAAACATGCAGGTTAGGTTAACTAGCAGGTATGAATATGAACATAAATGGCCGTCTGTCTCCAAGTGTGAGTCCTGTGACTGGCCTGGGATTGGCTAACCAAAGACATTTTACACTCATCATATGAGCTGGTGATGCTCTTTTCATACCTGTTTCCTCACAGTCAAGAGTAACTTCCATATTATTCCTTACTGAATAAGCATGATAATGAGTGTTAAAAGTGTGCTGTGGACAGCAAATCACTAATGCAGCACAGTACCAAACATCAAAGTGAGCCATTCAGCAAGAAAAATGCTGATTAGCTTTTGTGAACATAATGGGTAACAACGTGAGCCATATTTTTCTGTCTGATGTTGGGGAAAACCGTTCATTTAAATGTGCATCAGCTAAAATATGATTCTATCACCTTTATAGCAGCAAAGAAAACAAAAGCCGCTGACTATATTAAGACTTTGAAAATGGACGGCATGCATAAACATAAATCGCTTTTGCTGTGACACTAACATGAAATGCGAGTTTATGTAACTGAGTGTAAAAAATCTGTTTATTGTCAATGTTAACATTAGCCTCAACTCCATCAAAGTTCACTCAGTACATTCACATTGTTTTGATCGGTCTGCCTCAGAGTCACGTCAGCTCAATGAGCCGACATGCAAAGCTCCAATCAACACCTGTCAGCCTCCACTACTGCAACTGTCAGCGGCTGCACGGCGAAGTTACACATAAAAAGCCGAGCACTGCTGTCCCCTTTGTTGTGTGGCGAGGGCGAGCCAATTAATCTGACCTACATTTACATGATGGGTTCCTTTAGGTAGCACCGGCATTTTCTGCTTCTAATCAGAGTGTGTACCCTCTGCGGGGGTCTTCTGCATGTCCGTCGCACACAGAGTGGAGTGCGGTCATTTAGGCCCCCCCTGTTGAACATCCACACTAAGGTGTGCGTCTGCCTAACAACCTCGGGAAAGATCTACAGTGTCAGGATGTTTCCTTAGCAGCAGAACGACGGCTACTTCACTTAGACAGCAGGAGGATGGAAAACTGATGCCCTTCCTCTGAGAGAGATTCTGGAAATTTATTTGGATTTCTGAAATTCCTAAAGTTGAGTTAATTAAATGAAAACTAAATGTTAATGGGAAAGAGGGACGAATGGATGGATGTTGTACTTTTTACAGGTACAAGTGTCATCTAAGTAAAATGTGTCCGTACTGGTGATGAAGGAAAATCCTCAGTGGGAAGTTGACTGAAGTTTCACTATGCAAATGTATTAAAAACTTAAATACTTCTCCAACTCTTGTGATCAGAAACATTGATCTGAACCTCCATTCTGAAGTTCTTCTGTGAATAGTATTCTCATAAATATGACTTACAGTGATTTCTACACCAATAACAACAGCCAAAACACAAAGCAGAGAATGAGTGGAAGGACAAGGAACTGGCAACAAATCTGGAATTTCAAAATGAAGAAATGAATGGATATCTAACTTTATTTTTCACCAAGCCTGTACAGTTACATGGGCAACCATATCAGTGGGCCCTCGTGATAAGAATTTTTTTGTCAAGCAGTAAAATTACAGTTATTTTTCTTTATTTGACCAAATTCTTTCTAAAAACTAGTGCATTTACTGTGTCATTACAGTTCAAAAACAGCAGCTTGACTGAGTCTTTAACTTTGATTTGTACTCTTATAAAGATCTTCCAAATCTCTAGACATCCAAGAGTCTTTATTGCTGTAGCTGCAGAGGCCAGCCAAAGGGAAGCTTTACACTGATAGTTAATTTTCATCCAGCACCCTGCAGGGAACGCTGTTTGTTTCCAAGCTGGACCCTGACCGACTAATTTCTTATTTAGTTAATCATGCAATACATAATCAGAATTACCCTAAGCTCTGTGAGTTATGCTGTGAAAAGGGATATAACTGGCTGGCAAAGCTTTCGCCAGAGCCAAGATGGTTCCCGTCTCTTTATAAACCAGCCGTCACTGAACACAATCAGCTGAGGACATGACAATATTTTAATAGCTGAGGCATTTTTACAAGAAGGGGGGGGGGCAGAGGCTGGCACTCCAACCGAACTCTACATCCAGACTGCTGGGAGCCAAGTCACCTTTTCACTGTCCTCAGGCCAATTTGAGCTACCAGCAGCAGCTAACAGCACGGACACACTGCATGACAAAACCAGAATGTGATTTATAGCCGTCAGTATTTATGAAGCTTAACAAAAAATAAACGTTCAGCATCTGACTTAGATCATAAAAAATGAAACGATCCTGTGAGCAGCTAAGTATTAACAGACTTATTTTAGCGTTCAGTGACCAATTAGCTACGGGTCTTCGCATGTAAAAGCCAATGAGCCGCTCGTTTCATCAATACCAGCAGGGCCTACTCTGCTCGTGTGAATTGTGACGTTTCTGACAGGCAGATTTGGAATTTTTTTATTTATTTATTTATTTATTTTTTGGCAGGCTTAGCTGCTGTCAGAAATGTGAAAAGAAATCCATCGTGCAAATGAAGAAATCCATTCAATCATCAGAACAGAAACAGGCTGAAGTTTCCTGTCAGTGAGCTGCAAACTGAATTCATCCAATGGTCTCATTCCATTTAGCAGTTGCACAAAATCAAAGGATGTAATTATCACGCCACGGTGGTTTCCACACAGAAGCCCATTAAGACAACGCAGATTTAAAGCCAGGTGTCCTCTGTGTCGTTAAAGGACGACATACACACTTCAGCGTTCAAAAGTAAGTTAAAGATGGACATAATTTCCCCTTTTTCCAGTGCTTCTCCTCAATACAAACCTGTGAACCAAACAAATCCTGACAAAAAAAGACACAAGCTGTAACAATCTGCGATTTCCACACTGGGGGAAAGCCAACATCTGGTAAGAAACGATGCAGCGGCACAGCTGACAGGAACACGACTGGCCAAGTCACAAAAGCCTTAGGGGCTTCTCCGAGTAAAGCCTGAATGAAGCCAAATTTTTGTCGATAAGACACAGGAAAATTAAAACGATTAAACACATCTTGTCAACATTTTTGTGTTTGTTTGTGACTGTGCGAAGTGACAGCATCCAGCTGGAAAACAGGCTCTCGGTTTTGGCTCGGGATGAAATGTTTACAGTCCAAACTGATGATTAACAGACAAATGTGACAAAAACTCTATTTGGTATTGTTAACTAAAAGCTACACAAAACATCTGTACTGCGTAGCTTCTTCCTGTCAGACATTCGGTGTAAATGTTGAACCCCATACAACCATTATCATCAAGTGACAGCTGGAACTTCTTGTCCAGGTCTCATTAAAGTGACATCCTGCTTGTTCAGGTAGGACTACTGTGCTTTTATGTTATTTTTAACCTCACAGGGGACAATAACCATCAAGGGAAATCAAAAAAGCAACAACATTTGACTTCCCTGAAATTTCAGAGCATTCAACCGTGCAACAACATTATGCCCTCTTAAGATGAAGAGCACTCCGCTGTGTGCTTAAAAAGGGACCTCTGGTAAAACCACAAGCAGAGGCAGCAGCAGCCACAGCAATAAAAATTACATATTTCATGAATTGTCAGCGTGCTTGTTCCTGCATTTTAATTCAAAATTTCGCTGGAGGAAGGAAGGGGATGCAGAGGAGGTTGGGTTGGGGGGTTCAGATTGACAAATCTTAGAGGCATCTTGGAGAAGGTCATACAGGTGCAGTACACACAGTACTTTGTATAATTGTACTGTTCTTTACTGGCCTAATTTCTCACAACTATCCAGTCAAACCTTAAAACTCACATCAGCCTGTCATGTGAGGAATAAGTTGGTTAAAATCAACTGACTTTCTAGATGGTTCCAAAGTGGAGTTTGATCACAGGCAAACCTTGAAAGAGAAAGGTAGACCACTGAGAAACCACAGCATTATAAGTACGCATGTCTCACTTTCCACAATGACAACAAACTGCCAGTGCACTCTGGTCTCACTCCAGAGCAGCACACGCGGATTAATGCCCGTCGACTTCATTAATTGGCTTACCTTGACAAATCCATATTAACATCAGCATGGCCCGAAGTCTTGTCTTCATGCCCATGGCGCAACATCCACCGTCTTCTCCAGCGGACAGGAGGTTTCTTTCTTGTTTGTTTTTAAAGTTGACACCAAACCCTCTCCTCGACCCTCAACTGCTGCTCAACTGCGTTCAGGTAGCAATTAACACACACCAGCGAGGTTTGAGCGTCTTGATTTAAAGCCTCCTCTGCTCTTCCCATCCCGCCCACAAACTGCGCCGGACATCGCGGATCCCACCGGCGACTCCGCTCGCCTTCACTTCACGAACCACAAAAAGAAGCTCGAACAGTAAAATTGTTTTTCCTGTGTGTTTCGTGGTGTTTGGACACACTTCCGCTGCTCCACCTGCACTTCAGTGCGCCTCGCTGCGTCTTGTGCAGCAGGCTCACCACACTGAAACTGAAGGGGCTTGTTCCACCTGCCTGAGCTGCTCAGTGACGCCCCCTGGCAGCGAAACCTCAACTGCACCTCGTCAATTAACAAGTACTGCAAAGGCTACAGGGCGCCTTTCGTGCGGCCTACTTCTTCGAGTATTTAGGCTCTTTTCAGGTTTGAGTGCAGCTCTGTGATGACAAACACAATGACAAACATGTCCACTCAGGTCTAAAGGAGGATGCCCTGTTTGTTTGTTTGTTTGTTTGTTTGTTTGTGTCATGGGTAAAGGGCTAACTCACATATGTCATGTAAAAACCTTTCAGTGAATACAGTATTGTTTTATTTTGTCACGTATTTCATCATACTCTTACAAGAGCAAATACCTGGGCAAGTTACTGTTGAATCAAAAAATGAGATCATGAGATGGTGACACACAGCTGTGTGCTCAATGCTTATACACTATATGGACAAAAGTATTGGGGTTGGTCTCAGCGCCTTACTTCCAGTGAGGGGAAATCTTAATACTTCAGCATATGAACACATTTTGGACAATGCTATGCTGTGACAGCTTTACAGCAACAGTTTGGGGAAGGACCCTTTCTATTCCAGCATGACTGTGTCCCAGTGCACAAAGCAAAGTCCTAATGGTTGGATGAGTTTGGTGTGGAAGAACTTGACTGGCCCACACTGAGCCCTGACCTCAACCCCATCCAACACCTTTGGGATGAATTGGAACAGAGATTGTAAGCCAGGCCTTCTTGTCCAACATCAGTGTCTGACCTCACAAATGCTCTACTGCATGAATGGACAAAAATTCCCACAGAAATGCTCCAAAATCTTGTGGAAAGCCTTCCAAGAAGAGTGGAAGCTGACACAGCTGCACAGCTGTCTGTGTATTTAAAATGCAATGTCATTAAAGTCCTTGCTGGTGTAATGTGTCCAAATACTTTTGTCCATATAGTGTATGTGTATATGTGTATGTGCAGAAACTGAAACTGAAAATATATTCACTCCCAACCTCCACACTATCATGTATTTTCTCATGTGTTCTGGAGCTGACTGTGCTAATACAACACAAAGTAAACACAATGATGGTAAAGGAAAGTCCAGCATGTTTCCTTTCTTCCTCGCAATTTGTTTACAGATTTTAAGTTGGCTTTACAGTGTGAAAAACCATATTAAACTTGAATTCAAGATAAGCTGGGAGTTTCCATGTCCTGCACTGATCTGCACTAGTTTCTTGACGTTTCCTCCCACAGTCTTTAAAGGCAGTTTGGCAAATCCTACTGCAACCAGACGATAAGTCAAGTCACTGGTCGGCTGAAACAAGCGGATTCAGCAAAAGGTCAGATTGCTAAACTTGCATGAATTGATTTTTTGTTCACATGGGCTCAGCTGAAACAGTCTGTAGAAAACAACACTTGACATGTTATCACCTTTACAGTTGATGTGTTGAACTACACATGCGGCAGACACAAAAAACAGCTTTAGCATTCATTTTACTCTCCAGCTGCTAAATGCTCCACTAAGCTACTCGCTTAATGTGTCTGTCTGTTGTTTGCTGCTGAGCAGTTTGTGTACTGTGAGTTTTTAGGGCTTTTTTTAATTCCTGAAAATAGCTCTGTTCTGCTGAGTGATGGGACTGAACGAAAAGTGTTGCAGGCTGCAGGCCACGAAACCAAAACAAAGCAAATAAAAGACACTTGAATGCTCCACAAAGCTGAAGAGGAACAAACTGCAGAGTCTGTGGTTCACACAAAACTTTCTCACATTATCATAAAAACAAACAGAAATGAAAAATCAAGTTAAAAGGTTAGTTACTCTGAAGTCAGCAACAAAGCAAACAAATTAATCTTCGTCGATGGTGGCTTTGATATTGATTGTACCGACCCAACTGAACCCGAGCACTTGAACTAACCACATTATAAAAACATGGAAATAATGGAAAAACTCCGTCAGAATAACTAAATAACTAAAATACACTTTAGTTCCATATAAATGTAATGTCAACTCCATCATCATGCATTACCTGATATATTACAAAGTCTAATTCAGGGCAGAGCAGAGAGTCACAGGTGAAGGTCTCACAGGAACACACTGTGCAGCCACTTATACAAGAGAGCGGGAGCTGCTGTGGGATTTTACATTGTAATGTAAGGCTGAAATCCCAGCTCAGCTCGCAATAAATGGGTTGCCAGGTGAAATATTAATGCAGGTGGGTCGAAGTGTTGTATTTTTAATGTAACATAATGGATTTATTACATGATATTAAGCCTCACATGTTTTCTGAGAGCGCCGCACTTGAGGCTCACAATGAAGTGCCCACAAAAGCCACCAGACACATGAAGACAGATCAGGAGGAGACGGCGTGCTGTTTTATTTTGATGTGCTTCAATAGAGTTGCTGTCTGACAGCCAGTTATTCTCCTGACTTATTCATGTCGCTCTCACATTGTGGAACCCGCGGTCGGTCCCCCCGTCCTCTCCTGTTGTCGTCGTCAGGTTTTAGACCCGGTTGAAACCCAAAAGAAACACGACTTCTATTTGATGAGAGACCTTTTAATGAATTTTCCTGCTTTTTAAATGAGATAAAATACTGGGACAAACTGGTATTTCTGTGACACTTTGGAATTCAACCAGCCAATTACAGTGTGATTATGAGGATATCGATGAAATATTTACGCAGTGCCAGTGCTGTGACAAATTACAACGAGGCCTTAGGGAATAAAAACTTGGTGATTAAGAGGAAATTACACCGTGTTGAAAGTATTTTGTGATTACTGAGAAGCTATTTAATAATTCTGGAGCACAGTAATGTCGTCAGTGGGTGACAAGGAAGAAAAATTTTCTTTATAGTGCCATTCAGTTAGGATGCATTCGCAAAACCAATCCAATGGGAAATTATGATTTGAAAGGTTTTAAATTTAAATCAACTCATTTGGCAGTTTGTTAGCTACACTAAGCTAAAACTAACGCAGTCAAATGTACAAAGTTCAGTTTTTCTCGAAGTTAATCCAACTTTATGGTCATTTTGGTGGCCGCAGTTTGTGCAGGTGTGCACCTGCAGAAACTCAACATTGTAACATTCATGAATTATTGCAGGACTGTGGTATTAGACGGAATTATGCGTACCTAATAATACTGAATTTGCTTCTGCAGCTGGAAGTACCTCTGGCTACTCAGAGCTCAATGATGATCAGCACAAGTTCAGTGAGAGCTCTGAGGAAACCTCAGGCGCAAAACAAACGGACAAAATAAAAGAATGTTTCTTCCTGTGGCTTTAATTATGGACGTGCAACTGATCAACTCCTGAAAGTATTTTGGTTGTGTTTTTGAATCAGTTTTTGGGTGAAGAAGTCAAACTAAGAAAAGGTTATAAGCAGCAAATAGAAAAGGCTTGAAGCTGAGGTTAAATTCTCAGTTTTAATTATCACCCGAGTCCTATCCTGGTTGCAGGTCCCTCGTCTGCAGCACATAACCTTCAATATTTCTTATCAAAATACGACCTTTAAATCTGTGTGTGAGTGTGCGTCGGTGTGTGTGTATGCGTGTGTATAAATCCTGGACACTTGTACATGAGAAAATGGATGTCGCTGCTATGTGTGAATAATTGATTACTTAAGTGTGACAGAGGCACTAATATGAAACTGCACAGCTTGCATGTTCAGGCCTGTCCAACGCTGTTCCCCTCCAATGAGCTACATTTTCAGTAGGTCAAGTAGGTTCCAGAAACCAATTCAGCAAAAATGTTACCGACTTCTCCACCACCTGTGTTTTCACGCAATACTCACATGATTTACGACTGCACAAAAGACACTGAGATGACAGAATCTAATCTTTTCTGGTTGGCATTTAGTTGGAGAAAAGCTCCTGAGGTGGATTTCGACATTATCTCTCTGATTTGTGTCACTTTCAGCATCTATCTATATGAGGGAAAACACTCCCTGCAGTCTTCCTGAATGCACCCATTGTTGAAGTTGGCAGAGGTGCTGTTATCTCGCTGCCAGATGGTAAGAAGATGAGCTTAGCCTTGACGGTCCTCCCTGCAGTAGCATGACTGAACTTCTTTGTGGAGACCATTTCCTCCTCACTGCACTTTGTTTCAGTGTATTTCAGAGAGTCCGACACCAACAAAATGATGGATTACCGGGTTTCATACAAAGTGCAAAGAGTTCAAATTTGTTGAATCTTTTGTGCCATCTAGTGGTCAACACCTGAAGCACCTCTGCAGTCTCTGTGTCTTTAATCGTCACCTCTACCTGCTTTTTCTTTATTTTTAAGGGTTGGTGGGGGCATAGCAGAGGACAAGCTGCAGGTAAAAACTGTGAGCAGGTCAGCAGTCCCTCACAGGGCTAATACAGATTGACGGGCAATCATTCACACTCATGCTTGCGTACCTGTTGGCAGCTTCACTCCTGACCTGCATGTCGAGGGGAAACAACAAGGGGAAAATCCACGTGAGAGCATGATGACAACATGTGATGTCCTCAAAGAAAAGGCTGTGTCTTTATAACAGACAGGTTTTTCATCACTGAGGCGCCATGTTTCCAGAGGGTAAACTCTTTCAAATGGGAAGGGGATCATACTGTCATAAAATTAAGTCTTTATAAATTTTACCAGCCTAAATCTTGATATAAAATGATTGGGAAATTAGTACAATTTCTGAAATTTAAACTGTTAAATAGTCCGGATTCAAACTGTTATTACAGTAGTACATACTGAGGTGGTAACCTTTATTTTTCAAGGAAATATTCAGTGCTAATTTCCTATTTCTCTGTATTAATGCCCCCTCTGTCGGTGCCCCTCAGCCCTGAGCCCTTATGTTACTGTTGAAGATGTAAAACGCCATTTTTTCCAGAGGGATTCTGTTTAAAATGAAAATTAATAGCAAACATTGATAATCTATTTTTCAACACAGATCTCAAGCTAAAAAAATCAAGTTCATCGACATTTTATCGATCTACAGCTTGATGGAAACTTATAGAGCTGTGGATGTGATTGCTTACATTACTTTAAGCTGGATCGGCTTTGTGTAAAAGTATAACTTTTTTATGACATACTGAGGTGATTGGGCCCCTTATCTTCAGGTCTTCAAAGTCCTGTTATGTGGCACTATTAGCTCTATTTTTCCAGCTCGTGCTATACATCTTTGCAACTTGTGTTGTGCAGCCAGTGCAGAAATCAGCTGAACTTTTGTTTGAATTATAATGCTGATTGTGATGATCCTAAAAATACAGACTGCATCAAAACAACACAATGCAATGTTTTCAGCTAGCGGCAGGAGAAGTGCTAAACTCTTTTACTTAAGTAAAAGTAGCAAAAACACAATTTTTAAATATTCTGTGACAAGTAGAAGACCTGCATTCAAAATCTTAAAATAAAAACGTAAAAATATGTAAGTATTATCAAGAAGATGTAGTCACCATGCAGCCAAAATGGGCTCTGTCATTGTTAATTCAATTCAATTAAATTTAGCAAATGTTAGCATGTTAGCATGCACATTTGCTAAATGGTGCTGAACACAACACACAGCTGAACACAACACACAGCTGAGGCTGATAGGAATGTCATCAGTTTTGCAGGTATTTCATTATAAACCAAATTAAAAGCTTGACCTGATGATGGCGCTGGATGAAAAGTCAGAAGATCAGAAGTTAAAATTGTTCAAATATTGCCTTCTGGACTGTGCTACTAGCATGGCGAGAAACACCAAATATATCAGGACACAGTAATGAAGTGCTCTCTAAACCCATGCAAACTTACAGGACAATTTGGTGTCACGGAAAAAAGACAAAATGTTGTCGACTTGTCTGTTACGCTGACTCTGTGCACATCACACCTCCATTTGAATTTCCCTCACCACATAAGACTTTGGCAACACAAATCGTTTTTTTTTTTTGTCGACATTTGTGTGAAATAGCTTTCATCACGGTTTGCCGATAACAGAAGCTGTTTTTTAACGATAAGTGCTTTTCCAACAAGCTCCTGTCACCACACTGCCATTTCAGGTAATAGAAGGTTGCAAAAGATTGCGATTGCTGACATTTGGATGAATGACATTAAAATCCACCTACATTAAAAATCTCACAAACTGTAGACTGTAATTACCTCAGTGACCTCTTCAATAAATCACGTCCCGTGGTGATCACAACAGTGACACTCTGAATGTGAAAACTTTGACGCCTACTCACATGAAAACATGTGAGGCATGGAAGCAACAGGACTGGTGACAAAGTCATGAATCCCTCATCACACTTGAATTAGAGTTATTTGCATTTTCATGATGCAAAATAAATGACGGTATGAATAATTTCTATCACCTGTGAAGTAAAACACAGATTTCTTTGATTTCTTTCAAATTGATTCCTCTCACTATGGCTCTCTTTTATTATGTACAGTGTATTGGGGGGGAAATGATATTTATAGGTCTGAGTTTGAGAGTGTTCACTGTGAAATCTGTGCTTGTAGTTTGCTATGGACTTTGACTGCTTTCTTCCTACATTTCTATTAAAAATTTAGAGTCACACTGATGCGCTCATATTGTGCAGCAGCAGCAGCAGCAGTGCTGTGACAGTCGGGCCGGTGAATAATCTCTGAGGCTGTTTGTATGTGAGTCTGGATGTCTGCCACATGCTTGATGATATGAGCCCTCTGTGTAATGGGCTCTCTGCCATTTATCACTCTTTACAATCATTACAGAGGAGATTAGATTTGGACAAGCATAAGGAATATGAAGACGACCTTGACCGAGCCTGAGATGTATCAAGGGTTTTTTCTTTTTTTGGTTTTCAGAGAGAGTTAATGCATTTCTGCTTGTGCAGCACAAGAACAAATTCTGAACTATTCTCTGTGAGTTTGAATCAGGGGTTTTACGTTATTATCATTATTATTATTTGTCAGAAATAAACTCTTGCATTCTGCTGTAATGTGATTGGGCAAGCTCATCACCACCATCATCGTTCTGTTTCTCTCTCATAGCTGAAAACAATAATGATCCAGATTTAATCTTAATTGCTAATTTGCCTCATGCTAGCATTGCATCTGTTTTATGCTCTCCCTCATGATACTGTACACATAACAACTGCTTTGAAGCTCAGCACGACAGAAAGCCTGAAACAAAACAACAGTTTTCTGCTGGTTTTGAGTTTCACACATCTGAACCAAGGCCTCTGTAAGAACAGGATCTTTTCTTCTGTAGACTGGACAGGATTAAGATTTACAGACAACAAAAGAAGCATAAAAACATTTTGAGAACAGGAGGAATCACAGCTGAGCCTCGCCGGATCTCATTGTACATCTCACACAGGAATCTTTCTCCATCTTCTTTGTGACGGCAGCCTGGAGAGGGAGTTCTGACGTGGCCTCTCCTGATGGATTTCATTCAGAAAAAGGTGACATCAAGCTGAGAGAGATAATGAAGGAAAAATCTGATACATATGCACAAAAAGATATTCGCTGTTTATGTTGATATCGTCCCGGATAATATGATCCAGTGATGCAACACAGATGTTGCCGCAGCAACAGGACAGCAGAAACATAAAGAAGAGATTCAGCTGAGCTGCTCCCCGAGCCCAGTGTTTATCTTAAGATGTCTTCTTTTCTCTGACCAGACCAGATATGTTTAGTTTATCACTCTAGAAAAAACAGAAGAAAATATTTATTTCATTCAAAATCATTATTTTTTTGGAACAACACAATGCATTTATTACACTAAAGAGCTAAAAGCTGCATCTGAAGTGTGTAGACAGATTTAAAGATGTCAGATGTGGTGAGTTAAAAAGCTGAAAGAAGAGTGCATCAATAATACGAACAATTTAAAACAAACAATTCATCAGTATAAAAATACATCATCTATTCACGGCTTTAAAGAGAGAATTTTGGAAAATTTGTTCAAAAAAATAACTCAAAACTATTAATCAATTATTAAACTTGTTGCTGAATGATTTTCTGTAAAAGATTAATCAATTAATTGATAATCATTTCAGATCTACAGTGACCAACTGTACATAATGTGATGGTCATCCTATCAGTGGGCCAAGACAGAGCTGACTTTTTAGAGCTGAAATGAAATTCTACTGGCTCCAACGTCTCAAATGTGAAGTTTTGCTTGTTTCCGCCATCTTGTAAAACATATAAGGTCTCTTTGTTTGTCACTAAGAGGCTGTAAAGTCACACTCTTTGACAGTTTGTATATTTGGCATTTGTGATGATTGCAGTGAAGTCCATCATTTGTGAACTTTTCAAAACAACGGAAATATTTTAAGATATATTGTATTATCATTTTATATTACAACAAACATTTCCTCAAATTGATTTGGTATATGTTTTGGAACATTTTGGACTTACACCACTAGAATTTAAAATGACACCAAGTGGGTTTGAGTAGAGTTTGACTGCACAGAGCTAGTTTAGGCTGACACTGACAGGTCAGTGAGGTGAGGTGTACTGATGACGTGTAGATGCACATGGTTTTGTCCCATGTTTCAGACACACGGTGTACTTCCTACTGTGAGATAACATTAGATGCATATTTTTGGAGCAGACATTTAACATCTGCGTGGCAGGCCAACATACAAGCTAAAACTCAAAATAATAACACTTACGTTGTGCTGATATCTCAGGAAAGTTGTGCAGTTCTAACAACAGACCAGTAGGGGGCTCCCACGAGCCTCTCCTTGAACACTGTTCTATCTAAAATGACCCTTTCCCCCTTGTCATTCACTGATTTCAATGCTCCTTTCTGTGCATCGTCAGATAAGGTCATTGCAAATGTCCACACTGAAACCAACACAAAGTACCTGATATAACACTGAAGACAGAACACTGAAGAACTCTGTTTCTACCCTGTTTTAACTGCATCAGACGCAAAGCAAGTCTCACATTTTCATCACCAAAACATGGAGAAGAGACAGCTCTCGCGGCCTGTGACGTAACGTTGCAGAATGTAGATAAATGGGCTCTCAAGCATAAGTGGCAATTACATGAGAGAGTTGTACCGAGCAATCAGCATCTTGAAGATGTGGAAGTGGGGAAGTCATTTTTTCTCCCTCCATCTCTGCAAATATCAGAATCATTAGATGGTGTTGTTAAGTGGAGCTCATCTCATCCGATCTCAGTGTTTCACACTAAACAAGTTACATTTTAATTATTTTCCCATAAAATCCATTTTCTCTTCAGAACAACGCACGGAAGTCTGAAACAAAGTTCACCACTGACTGCAGTAAACACAGCTGTCTGAAGATACATATATTACCACTGAACAAATTAGAAAGTGTCACAGCAGGATGTTGACAGATCACCCCGACTCGCAAGAAACAAAAGGTTTGATGATGAATTAAGTCATTTAAATTTGTGAATATGCATGCATAAATGAGTAAAGTTTGATTTATTGTGCTTGATTTCACCACTTCTGTTTACCGCAGCATAAAATATTGAGTGTTTAAACAAAGATTTGACAGCACCAAAGAAACTACGGAGGCCCATTTTTGCTCAAACTTTTGTTTTTCTTTTTTAAATCCTGACATAATTATTTCTATGAAAAGTCAAATTTGGGCTAAATTATTAGACAGTAACTCAAGTTTTTAAAGTAAAGAGTCAAAATATGAGATTAAAAAGTCATTTTTTTAAAAAAAGAATTCAAAAGTACTGAGTATTGAGATAAAGTTAGTTCATTTTTTTTAGATAACACATCAAAATGTTGATGCACAAAGTCAAAATTCTGAGATACTGAATCAAAATTACCAAATGGACTTTGGACTTTGGAAGTCAAAATTATGAGACAGGAAATCATTATTTTTAGTTATTTTATTTATTTCTTAGGATGCAAACTGACTTTGTTGCATGACACACATGAAGCAGAATAATCTTTTACAAAAAATTTTACATGTTTAGACTTTTTTTTTAAAAAAAACTTTAAAGCAGCACTTAAACACCACACTTTCCTTCCATAGTGCACATAGTGTCTTGAGCGCCCAAACTCACATTTGGTTTAAAAAGTCAGATGAGCTGAGGCGAGCTGTAGCGTTTATCACGCACTGTGCTGTACTCTAAGCAGCCTCTTACAGGCTCATTATATCGAGTTGTCAGATGAGTCAGGGCTCCTCCAGGGCTCCTCCAGCTCTGTGCACAACTCAGTACAATCAACTCGTAGAGTGTGTGACACCACCGTTTAAGAGCATGACAAAGGAGGAGCTACGTAGACGTTCATTGCTCCCTCTGCTGGCGAGGATCCCAAAATACAAAAAAAAAAAATTTAAAAAAAAGCTGAGCCTTTAAGCCAAATGTTGCAGCGATAGAGGCTGCTTACCTTAGCATTCTGGTGCAATGGATGTAAGTGACTTGCTCCTGTTGGCCCTACTGCTGCTGTGACACCCAGCCTATAAATAAACTCTGAAGCCCTCCTGGCTATCTGAAGGTCCTTCGCACTTGTTCACACACACATACACACATGCTCACACACAAGCACCACAGGGAAACGAAAACCCTGCTCCTGTGACTAATGAAATCTGCTGACAAGGTGTCGTAGCAGGTCAACGGCCGAGACCCCCGACCACATGCACAGAGATAACAGGAGCTTAATCAGTGGCAAACGCCTGTCTTGAGAGAAATGTTGGATTTTTATCACTGCTCTGAGTGCCTTATTAGAAATGTTTGAGATTTTTTTCTGTCTAGTTATTGTGGTAGCTGCACTACCAGAGGGAGGCAATATGGAGTTTGTCATAACGACATGGAGCCAGACGGTGATCAGAGACACATGAGGTCAGAGCCGGGGGGCGAAAGGCCGACAGCTGAATCTCACATTCTTCACCGCAGTCAGACAGACTGCCACATCCCACCATCTGTACCTGTCCATACTGTCAACACACACACACACACACACACACACACATGAACCTACCTACAGCAATCAGGAAAAAAGAGTCACCTTAAATCCTGAAACTGCACTAAAATGGGGAACAAGACACAAAGAAGAACAAAGACATAATTCAGCCAGGTTGTTTGTCAAGAGCACAAAAGGTTTTCATAAGCTGATGCCATTCTCGACTCCAGGACGGAGCTGCTCCCTGCTAAGAGTCACATAATCCATCAGGAAGCCGCCGTGTGTTGTGTTTACTCTTAAGTTTTTGTGCAAATTGAACAAATCACACATGGTGTGTTAAGTAGTGAGCGTTGTGACGGTAGACGGACTGCTGACGTTCTGCTGGACAGAGCCAGCTGTTTCCTCCTCTTGTTAGTCTTTATGCTTAGCCAAGCTGTCTCCCGTCAAAAACTTCATGTTTCATGGACAGACGTTCAGTCTTCTCGTCGTGAAGAAAGTGATTTTGAATCTGTTATCACGTTCTGAAATTATTTTGGTCTTTCAACACTGATTTGTGCGACAGTTTTGGAAGAAACAGACAAATGATGGCATCCCGGACTTCAGATCAGAAAACAACTCTTTGTGACCTTACAAAGAGGATATGAACAAACTCATAATTTGTCAGTTAATTTGGAGCACGAGTTGGAATTCATGTGTTTCCTAAAATGTTTTTTTTTTTTTGTTTCTGAATATGAAGACTGGGCTCCTCTGTGCATAACAGGCACACAATCCAAGACTCTGACTGGCAGGCAACATCTGTTCTGGGTTTGCAAGTCGACGATGTTTCATGTCCACAGGCTTAAAACTCTTTGCATGGTTATTTAATGACAATTAATGAAGTTTCCTTATGATAAAATGAGTGAAACAGCTTAAAAATGCTAACTAATTTTAAAAGAAATGAAACAGTTGAAACAAGAGATTTAAAGTTAAATGCGGGTCCTCTAGCAGAGACACTCGAAGTGACATCAGACGAGAAGACTTCTCAGAGGTTTTTTACTTGAAAGCGAGACCACAATTCCCATCTGACGCCTCCAAGACTCCAGCCACTCTCCCGTTGAGATGCCTCTATTTTATGCCCGTTTAGCCTTTGTGGCCCTTAATAAGCTACACACTTCCACTGAAGCTGAGATTCAAGCCATTGTTTGTCCCTCTTTGTGTCACGCCTTGCAACAGACATCTGGACTCCTCTGCTGTTGCCCAATTTCCAGTCCTATTCAAGAGGGACAAAGGAGAGCAGGCGTCTGACCGTCCAAAAGTCACTCTCCATCATGTTGTACTCTCGCGGCCTGACACGGAGACAATGAGGTGGACGTGGACGAAGCAACGGCACCGAGGAACCGGTCTGGTCTGCGCTGGAGGAGGGGGAGTAAGTGAAACAGAGCTCATACCATCCCAGGGGAGTTGTGTGTCTCCACAACTCCCAGCCGGGCACCAGAGGCTCCAGCGGGGCCAGATTGTGGAGGAGTGGGTGTAAAACAACAGCTGCTTAATAAATCAGAGAGTGGATGCTAAAGAGCAGGACTGCAACGATCTGGACTGGAGAGGATGACTGTTAGTGTGCTCAGTCCACAGAAGCGGTGACAATGATGACGGTGATGATGAAAGTGAGAAAGTGATGATGATGATGATGATGATGGCCGTGCTGAGGTGTCGACGGCTGACAAACGTCAGCTTTTGAGCGTCAAGTCTGTGACATATTTGCCTCTTGTACAATTTTTGATATGACATTTTCTGCCGTTATTAGATGATTGATCCCCAGAGGGCCAAAAATCCGGAAAAAACTTGGAAAACCGGAATAATCATCACTTTTGTCTGGTAATTTATTGCTCACAGTGAATGTCCAACGAGTGTTAGGCGAAGGGAAAATTTGGGGGTGAAGTATGAGCAATGCTATGAAGAACGCAAGAAATGTGTTGTGTTGCTGTATTTCGACTTATGAAGGAAAAGGAAAGGCTGAATAACAAATGAGAGAATAAAGATGTGGCTACAGCCTTCCCTTAGAGTTGTATAAAGAAACACAATTCAGGGTAAAAAAAAAAAGAAGACATTCACACATTTAAACATACATGTGAAGCTTCACAAATGAATAAATACACCCTGCAAGCAGGTAAAAGAAGATTTACCAAACAGAAATGAGACCTATCCACACTCTTAACTTTAACTATTTTAAAAGCTAACACAACTGAAACACATGAAGTGCACGTGTTTTAACTGCGGGGACTGAAAACCTGTGCCATATTCCTGTTTTCTACTTCTACTCTTAAATGTCTTACATTATGAATAGGTGCCATAACATTAAACAGAGATCTACCATTAGTCTAATTTTAATATTAATGCCACTATGGAAGAAATAATTTTTGGATATCTTGACTTTATTTTACTTAAACTCATTGATGTCTGTGTGATGTAGTTGCGATGTATTGTAGATTTTGAAGGTGGGATGTGCCTCGTAATCATCTCAACGCAAAAAGCCTGTTGGACAAACTGCCCGAAAGCTCATGCCCCCCGACTGGTCTCACCTGGCCAGCTGTTGGCTGTACCTGTCTCTGTTGCACCTGAACGTCTCACAGCTGGAACACTGAATTTCCAATATATACACACATTTTTGTAAGTCAAATGATATCTGTATCTGTATATCTGTATTTTTTATTAAATTAACCACTCACATCTATCCTGGGACTCCTGGGACTCCAGGGACCTGGGACCAAGGCTGATTTTGACTCTTTCCAAGGACTTTGTTTTGTTCTTTGCCATCAGTTTCAGTCAAATTAAAGACTGTAAGACTCAAATTCAATTTTCCAGACATTAAACTTAAAAATCAGTTTTAAAACTAAAACCCGAGGCCTAACCCTAATTCCATTTTAACACCTAGAACTTCAATATCTTTCCAAACCCGGAAATAATAATCTTTGTTGGCCCTGGTACAGCTAGAGGTCAGACACGCACACACACACACACACACACACACAGGCGGCAGATGTCGTGTCTGTCCCTTTAAAACACTGACTCCTGGAGGCTGGTGAGGATTTGGTGCGGAGATCAGGCGGTGCGCAGCTCAGCTCGGCGTGTGCAGCGCTTCATTTTCGCTCAAACTGACGCCGCAACCCGCAACTGCCCTGAACAGCGCAGAGAGACAGAGAGAGAGAGGGGAGAGAGAGGGGAGAGTTGGTTTATTTATGACCGGGCTAAATATAGTTAAACCACATTTGTTTTGTTTTGTTTTGAGCACAGGCAGCAGGACATCTTAGAAAGAAGTGTCTGTGCGTGACCATGCGGGGATGAAGAAGTGCTGCTGCTGCTGAGTTTTCTTATTAGGTTTCTCCGGGGCGGTGCTGCTGCTCCTGCTCCTCCTCATCATCATCACCATCATCACCCTGCTGCTGTCATGGGTTTCTGGGAGTGACATCAAAGTTTTTTGGGGGGATGATTTTACTCGCCTGAAATAGTCCATCTGAGAGTCACGCTCCAAGGCGGCTCCGCTTACCTGTTTGTAGTCAAATGCGGGCGGTTTCGTGCCTGGGAGGTGAGATTTGATTGATCGTTTGAGGGGACCGTCAAGAGGCTGCAGACTCCGGAGGATCTGACACCGGGACAGTGTGGAGATGAACTTTGAAAATTTCGTGGTTGTGACTTTCACATTCGTCACCATCGCATCAGGTAAAACATTTTATGTCGCTTAATTAATTAAGCATAAATGTCCTTTGAAGGTCCTTTCTCTTTCTGTGGCTTTCTCTCTCTCTCTCTCACACACACACACACACACAAACACACACATATGTATATGTATATAGCTTGTCGTGTTGTGCGCCCCCCCAGATGGATGTAAACGTTGTGTTTTCCCACACAGCTGTAGCAACGGAGCGCATCCTCCCAACGAAAACGAACTGCAAAGGCAAATGTGACACACGCGTTCATCTGCAATATTTAAAATACCGCGAGTGGATGCCGAGGAGATGCACGTTTTCTCGCGGCGCCCCGCTGGGAGCCGAGGTGGTCCCGCAGGGAGGCCATTAGGCAGCAGGAGAGGTCAAGAGAGGCTCCTCTCACTGCGGACAAAGTGAAGCCATTTAACTCTCACTTTCAGATCAGCTGCGAGCACGTAAACTCTCAGGCGACGGCGTCCTGGTCTGACAAGCCTCTGAATGCTATCCAAAAAGTGGTTTTAAGGACGCACACATACTCAGCTTTAAAAGCTCATTTTGATTACCTTTGAGATAGAGATATTTTTAACCAGTACTCTTATAGCATTTCTGAGCTTTAATCCAAACCCCTTAAATAAAAGCAAAGCTCAGAAAAACAATTTATAGGAGTGCGGATTTTCTTTTTCATTTTGAGAAAAAAAAATGCAGTAGATTGTAGCTGATGGGGTATTAAATTTATGAATAATGGGTTTCATTTTTAATTTTTCAACATCGTAAAATATTAAACCAAGAAATCTTTACTGGCCCTACCAACTAGTCTGACTGATGCTGTATTTTTGAACTGTCACTTGATGTTTGAGGTGTATTTCTAATTCTCAAACAAGATTGGTTGATACTGATTTACTTAAACATACAGAACATTTTTGATAGAATCCCTTAAAGGTAACCTGTTGACTTTCTGACCACTAGTTGCGCTATGGAGCAACGTTTGTATGAGTGACTCCCCATTTTGTACTGTGCATGAGGAGGCTACATGGTGTTGTGCTAATGCTATGCCGCTGATTGAAAGTGGCGTTAACGAGCGTTAACGGCGTCAACCATTATCATCCATTTGAAGTTGTGTTTGTGTCCTCCTGGGCATAGCAAACCCACCGTTCACTCACGTTTCAGCTCTTTGTTTGGTCTGAAGGGAGTGTCTGATTCTTTAGCAGCTAACCGCTATGTTCACAAGCTAGTCGCTAACTTTGTTTGTCTCCTGTTTGGTGCTGAGCAGGCAGTGCACAGTGGGAACTTTTTAGAGCTTTTTTTCAATCCAACCACCAGCCTACTGCTCCTGAAAATGATACTGATAAAAGCAGCTACAGTGACAAGAGTAGCCACAGGCTGTATAACCAAAAGAGTAAATGGAAACATGCTAAAACACTCCACAGAGCTGAAAGGAACTGCATATTTGTGTGATTAATCGTTGTGAGGTTGTCACCATGAACGATAACCTACAAGTGATCCATCTAAAGACATTGATTATGGCAGCTTTAAAGAACTGCTCTGCTCTAAAATACTTGTTGGTTTTCTCTTATTGTTAACACCAGCTGATATATCAACCTGTTTTATCAAAAAACCTCTGTTTTACTTCTTCCTTAATGACACTATACTACAATCTTACTATAAATCCTGCGCTCTGTGGCCCCTGTGACGCCTCTTGCAGATCACTACGCTTCATTATTATAAACTGGAGCCCCCTCTCAACGTTAAAGGCAATTTTCAACACCCACACCATCTGCCTACATCCATTAATCTAGAGTGGGTATTTCCTCTCATTCCCACCTCTATCGTAGGCCGATGTGTGTTTTCATAAAAGTACTTGAGAGAAGAGCATTCAGACAGACTTTGTCAGCTCTGCAGGAGCTGTTTTTGAGACAAATACATTCATTCTGTTGTTTTTTTTTTAATATAAAGAGAGAAATAAGAAATGTTTTGAGTTACAGTGAGACATGTTTTGTTTGTGTTGGTGTGTCCCACCAGTAACGTCTTCTCTGTTTGTCTCAAGATGCATGGTGGGGTTTGTATGTGTTTCTCTGTGAAATTGAAAGGGAAAACAACAAACAACAGCCTCTTTCACAAATTGCATTCAATTTCACACTGCGCCTCTTTTTCATGCACACACAAACCAAATTTCAATTAAGACGGCATCGTTGTAGGCCCTAATACTCTCATTTAAATCTCAGTTATCGCGAGCTCCATTCACGCTCAGCGGTCGGTGTGCTCTCTGTGGAACTAATCGATGCTAAACAACCCTTAGCTGGTGATTTGTGTCCACTGTGTCCTCCTGCTCATTACTGAGCGACAAATATGGCTGAAGGCTGACTAAAGCCTCTCACACAGTCCGTCTGGATGAAACGGCCACGGATGATGAAACCACTGCTTGCCACAGGGTTGAATCATGTTGCCGGATGCTGATGATGTCCCACTTCTTGTACAGTCGGCGATGACATCATTTAGAGATTAGATTACGGATGAGGAGGGCAGTTGCCAAACAAAGGCTCAAGAGGCCCACACTGTTGCCAGCAGAAATTCAGACCTGTCGTCTCTGCTTTGAAATGAAGTTTGCCGTGGCACGTTATCGCACTTCCTCAGAGATTACTTGGTAAAGTCACAAGAACTCCTTGAATGTTTTTGGCCTTTTTAAGTATGTAAATGAATTGAAACTGAAAAAAAAAAAAAAAAGACGCAAGTAAATCTCAACAGACAGCCACCAGCCCCTCAGACAAGCTGCCAGCCTTCAGCTCCCGTCTCACTTTAACTTGCGCGTAAAGTTATTCTCTGAGCAGTCCGCCTAACAGGTAGATGGTTGTGTTTTTCACCAGATAT
Source organism: Scatophagus argus (assembly GCF_020382885.2). NCBI lineage: Eukaryota > Metazoa > Chordata > Actinopteri > Scatophagidae > Scatophagus > Scatophagus argus. Next base: position 18,426,783 of record NC_058497.1, on the reverse strand, counting down.
CAAGCTGTGAGCTCAGACAGGTCCAGGTTCCTCTATGCCTTTTGCTCTGAGCCTGGCTGTCGCTAGAAGGCACCCAGATCTGAAGCAAAACAGGGTCCCCTCTGAGGCTTTGTTTTTCCTCACACATTAGCGTGACAGCAGTACACTTCTGCCCCTGGGGAGGATGCGAGGTTAATATTTAGAAATACTAATTAATGAAAGCGCCTGGCCTTATGCAATGCCACAGCTAGGAGCTCGAAAACGCCAAATATAGCCTGAATCAACAGGGTTTTCAGGATGTAATCATGATCACCCCCTCAGCTCTTACCCTGACAACTCTGGGTGTTCAATGAGGCAGAAATGCAGGAGATGCCACGAGCAGACGTGGGCGTGTTTGCTAAGTTTGCAATTAGGACCAATGCGATAGCTTGTCTGTCAGAGCTGCATGCGGCGCTAATGGGCTTTCATTTGACTGGGTTTGTCTGCTTTCTCTGGATTTTTTTTCATTGTTTTTGCCTTGTGAATAATGAAGAAATGATCAGATGCAGCTGCAGTCGTGACAATTACTACATCTAATCATCCTTACACACACGATCAGATCGTAACGAGTTAAATCTGTAGCTCTTGGTGTTAATACCGAGAAAAAGACATCAAAGGATCCCGTCCAATGAATGTGATGCTTTATTAACAAAAACTCATAAAGACAAACACCATATAGACTATGGCATCTCACCCAGGAAAAAATTCAACAATTCAGAGAATGTGCAGTGTGCATACCAATTAAATCAGCTGTAATAGATTGAAGCTATTAATTTAAAAGCAATGTATAAAACTACAGTGTGAAAACAATGTGAGAGGACTGATTTGTGCTGATTTGATTCACTCACCGCTCATAGCATCGTCTGCAGCCACAGCAGGCAGCTGTTTTCAGCAAAAAGCTCCTACTCACCAACTGCACACTATCTGCTCTGCACTAACTGACAGACAGACAGACAGACAGACAGACACGGTTAGCAACAAGCTGGTGAACATAGCGGAGCTTTTAGCAGCTAAAGTGACAGATATTTCCTCCAGGGGTTGGTGGAGAACAGCAGCAGAGCTAAAAGGGAGTGAATATTGGACTTAATTCACCATTCAAACGTAACTCCAGTTGAATGATAAAGTTGCTCCATAATTCCTGGATGGCTACACAAATAAGCAACCGTTTCCTCATGTCAGCTTAAACAGTGTTGCTACGTCATGCTATGCTATGTTGTGGTCACAGTTTCTCTTTGCTGCACCCAAGTGGCAAAAAAATGAATTATTGCGCAATTAAAGTCAGTGAGCTCTTCTGGTTGTCAACATATCAATATAACTGAAAGCAGGTTCACCTGATGCGGCAGTGACTTCCAGGGACATTAGAAAAAGTGAATCTCATAGGCAGTATAAGACACTGAAAAACAACAAGGAAATAAAAACATATCAAACATCAGTTTCAATGTACAAAACCCTCATAAGATTAATACCAGCAGGCCGTCACGTGAGGGGACCGACCCACAGCCTTATTAATGGCCTCTAACGGATTAACTATCAACTTCAATGTCGCATTAAATAAGCAGATCGGTTAAATTTACCGTGTTTCTCCATGAAATGCACCTCCGCCTCTCTCCCTGGCACATTCATTTGTACACAGGATGGCCTTCAGAGTGCACTACAGAGTGATAACCTTGCATGAGGCTGGCGCACTCTCATTCACAAAGCTCCTCCACACTGGATGACAGCTCAAGGTTCACAACCATTCACTCTTATGGATTATCTTGGTCTCTTTTGCTCCTCACGCTGACAGTCTGTGAGGCTCGTAGAGGTTAAGAAATGTTTAAAAGGCTTGCATTGATTCGATGCTCTGCTGCGGCCATGGTTTGACACAAAGGCGATGCATGTTTAGTTTGTTTAGTAGCTACCAGGGGTTTAAGAATGTAAAAAACATTTATTGAACAGTGCAGTGCTGGGATTATTGAGCCGATATCTTTTTTGTTTTTTTCTCTTGGGAGAATTAATATTTTGTACCCAAATCAAGTCACGCTCTTAAATTCCCATATGTGTTTGCATATCTGTGAGGCCCTAGCCGAGCCTCTAAAGGGCCGTGTTTAGGCTGAAAACGTACCTCCACAGAAGTCCCGTTATCAGCCTGTGACGTTTATGTCTCTGTGTCACAGGCGGGGCTGACAGAGTTTCTTTTTGCTGAAAGGAGCTTTCAGCCGTTGCACTACAATCTTCCTGTCATGAAGCCAACATTACTGTGAAAATATTCCTTCTCACAAAGAAAGTGTGTTGCTGTCATGCTCAAGGTGGCATAGACTTTTCACTGATTGTACACTTGTCTCAGGAGCGGGTTGTTGCTTGTCAGCTTTGGCCACCTGAAACTGTTTACTGATTTTTAATTTTTTTTCTATTTTATTGATTTATTTGGGCAAGTTTTCTCTATTATACATCCAGATGGCATCACATGGATGCTGTTAGGTTAAACTCTCACCTCCACCTGTGATTTTATTTGTTTTTAATTCTCAGCCTGTTTGTGTTTGCACAGTTGTGAGCCTCAAAATTTGCTTTCGATATTTTCGCTATTTTTTGCTTTCAAATATGCGCTCGCACCATTCAGACCAACTGAAAGCAACCAAGACTCCACGCTATGTGCTGACGCACTGAGTACTAGGACAGGTGGGTCTCATAAACAGGAAAGGGGAACATTACCAACAGACAGCCTCAACTACAACTGCTGTGAATGTATGTAATAAACAGATTAGCCAGCCTTAATGGTTAATGGTGCTGTTAATGGCAGATTGATGGCTTTATTGGGTGGTGGAGTGATGAGGTAACCATTTAGCCTGAGTTTCCTCTGAGTACATAAATTTAACCTTACCAACAAGTTACTTTTCCTTGTAGAGTTTGGGCTCCATAAAATGGAACTGAACTGTTTTAAATGTTGTAGCAGCTTGCATGCATTACATGCAAACCAGTGGAGCTTTTTCAAGAGCCATTTGAATGCGAGAAGCATTAAGTAATCGTGATGAGCAAGGAAAAAACAAACAAACAAACAAACATCAGAATAAAAATCTAGAAATGATTTTATGCTGCGTTGGTTAAACTTTATTTGTTCAGGAAATTAGAAATTCAAATTAAGATTACAACAAGACAGTTGTATTCACACAAAACAATCACAGACACGCACTGATGTTTTGTTCATGGTAACAATTGATCTGTAATGTGACAGGGATTTACCACAGGATTCTGGCTTTCCTTTGGGGTTATTTAGTTGGTTTTGGCTCAGTTTCACTGTTCTAATCAGCATTGTTTACAGCCCCAGAAGGCTGCTTCTTTCAGCAAAAGGAAAAAGAAAAAGAAATCTAAAAACTGTACACTACCTGCTCAGCGCCAAACGGCTGGTGAATCCAGCGGAACATTTGGCAGCTAAAGAGCCAGATATTTTCATCAGGGGGCGGACGAATCCAAAAATATGCAGAAAAAAAGAGTGAATGTTGGACTTAACAACCATCAGGTGGGCACAAACACAATAGATGCTGCTCATCGCTGGATGTGCAAATAGACAACCTGAGGTCATAACATGTCAGTGCTAATGTTTACAGCTTGTTTTGCTGCCCCCACACAACCAAAAAAAACAAAAACCATACATATGAATTTTATAGCTTTGAAAGATTTATTTTGTGTGGAATTTGATGAACAACCTCAGCATAGTCCAGTAAGATGTGCTCAAGGTGCAAAGCCAATTCAGGTCACGGATAGAGATTCAGATCATGAAGAGGTTTGCCATCTTTTATGAAGCAAAGTCAGATCTGGAGTTGAACTTCTGTCTTTGCAGTTTAAGATTTGAGTAAACTTAAATTTATGACAGAAAAGCCAGTGTGACAAAATGTGGATGTGGAGGGTCATTTAGCAGACATATGTTGTTGCATTATGGGAAGTATAATGTTTTTGGAGTTTGACCCCTAAAACAGAAGGAGTTGTTCAACTTCATCACCTTGGGTTTAGTACTAAATATTTTGACTTTGCTGGTTGGATTTTGACCAACTTTTTTTTTGCCCCCAAGTATACCGACTTCATGGTATTGCAACATTAAACTGCTGGGGTAACCTTTCAAGAGGTCAACAAGAGGTGTTTGTGTTTGTGGTAAAAATCCAGTCGCGATAGAAGAGGAAGAGTATCACAGTGATGTAACTGTCTTACATGAGTCGGGATTTGAGGCTGCCAGCGAATCCTTCGCGTGCTTTGAAAACATGGTTCACCATGAGGACATCACAGGGCTGCGGAGATCTCTCTTCAAAATTTAAATAAATTGTGTGCACACGCAGGCAGATGTGTCAATATACCATGCAGATGTGATAGAATATAATCTAAAAAGTCCATTATACTATTTTGAAGGATTATCTTCCAGGCCTAGCATGAAATGATTTACACTTATTCTCTCTGGGTAAACAAAGTGTGTGTTTTTATCGAGACTGGCCGGAGGTGCTATGGCACATTTTTAATGCTTCGATTAGTATTCACCACGTCCTGCATTAACGTTCGGAGCTGTCCTGGTTGGTGACCCCGGGGTGTTATAGCTGAGAGTGCACAGATCGCTCTTTATATGTTTACTTCAGGTTTGTGCCATCATGGCGATGCCCTGACTCGCTCGGATCAAATCAGTTCATGAAAAGACATAAATCTGCTTACAGATGGAAAGTGAGGGTTTATCCCCATGCTTCAGATTTAAGTATAATGTAACAGAAGCATGTGCAACAACATGTGTGTCATTAGGTTGCTCCTGACTGCTCCTCTCCAATGATAATGGAGGATTTTCATGCAGACTAGATTATGTGCTGAAAATAATGGCCCAGACAGAGCAGCACAATAATCAGTGGCACAGTGACCATTTCATTTTCTTTCTTTCTTTTTTTTTTTTTTTCTGAGAGTGATGGCGAGACCATCTGTTCCTCAGAACCAAAGTAAAAGCAGCGACGTTTTGAATTATTCATTTTTCTAACTGTACCACACTGCTAGAGACATTTGGTCTTATTTTTAAAAGCTTACCAAATGACTTGAAGCCTTTCCCTCACAGCTGAGGGAAGACAGCAATGGATCCCCAGAGAGTGGGATATGGGAGTTATCTATATCGCTCTCCCTCTTTCTCCCCTTAAAATACACAGGTCGGCCTATGGTCTTATTCTCAGCTTTCCGCCAACTATCATCTCCACCTCTGCAACAATCCTGATTGACGCAGAGATTGTCCATTACCATATCACATGGGTGAATGCATCCTCTGTGAAAACACTCTGCCATATATGTTCTGTCTTGGCTTATAGGTGATATGGGGCTGCTGTGTTTTGTGGAATGTAGAAAGAACAAACGCATGTCAAATGTAGAGATCTGAAAGGCACAGGTTGTTATTGGAAAACATGATGTCTTACCTTGAATCCAGAGTCAACCTTCAAAGAGAGATTACCCATGATTTTCCGCTTCACTGCACACAAATTTATCCAGCACACAAAAAGCATCTCTAAAAGATGATTCTTACCTTTTGGCTGCTGTCTACCCTGTTACGAAGAGATTATATGTTTTCATGAATGGTAGGTGGTCAGATGGAGGACTAACATTTGTCCTCATCTCCGCTTCACAGGGTCCCGGGCACGGTTTGAAGACAGCGCACCTCGGATTGTGGAGGACCCCTCGGATTTGATTGTCTCCAAGGGGGAGCCTGCCACCCTCAACTGCAAGGCAGAGGGCCGACCCACCCCCAGCATAGAGTGGTATAAGGACGGCGAGCGCGTGGAGACGGACAAAGATGACCCCCGTTCTCACCGCATGCTCCTGCCCAGCGGCTCGCTCTTCTTCCTCCGCATCGTGCACGGACGCCGGAGCAAACCGGATGAGGGCGTCTACACCTGTGTGGCCCGCAACTACCTGGGAGAGGCCATCAGTCGTAATGCGTCTCTGGATGTCGCCAGTAAGGCTCCACGTTATTGATTACAGTCCTAAAAGAGTGTGTGTCCCTGCACATTTTTTTTTTTTGCACTATGTGTGTGTGAGTGTACAATTTGCAAGTGTGTCCCAGATCTTTTTGCAGCAGGTACACTGGAGAGTTGGCTACGCTTGGAAATAATGTTATGAAACAACTTGGCTGAAGAAAGGAACCCCGTGGAAAGATTAGAAATTCAGTAATGAGTAAATAGCCTGTGGATTTGTTCCTAGTTAAAGGCTACTGTTAAAACAATATTTAATCAATTCAGCAAAATAGTCACAAATTGAAGTATGTGACCAAGTTTTCTGAAACGACACTATGCACATTGGATATTAAAGACAAACTCATTTTTATCAGCACACCATTTTATCACCTGAACAGATATGGCGGATAGGCATGGGTGCCAAAAGCAAGCCATGACAAGACCCATTCACTTAAAATGCTTAATAATTTTTTGTCATTATGAAACTGTTTCTCACTCTACCCGGAGAAGACTCAGTTTTTTAGCACCTCAGCATCCTTGACCTCATGTTATCTTTTATAAAAATGATTTCCGTGAATGTGTGGTATGCAGCTTTTAATAACAGGAAATAGACTAGAAAGAGACTGATGCTGGTTTCAGCAGACTCCCTAAATTGAGGTGTAGGGATCACTAGAAAAACGCTGGATTGGTGCATCACTAATTTAACTCACCAATGAAGAGATTTTTGAGGAAAATCAGCATCAAACAGTACCTTTACTGTTTGATGTTGTTTTTTCACCAAACTTCCGAAAACATTCAAAACAATTCAGTGTAACAGGAAAAAAAAACATTACCTCAAACACTTGTCTTTGTGTCACAGCTGATTTGCTATGCCATGCATCTCACTAGAACAGCTGCAGGGGGTCTGTTTTCTGTGTTTACTGTAGGTCACGCTCACTGATGAGCGTTTGAAGTGATTTCTGTTGAACTGAAGCTTTTTGGGAAACTGTAGGAGGCTTGTGACTGCTCCTTGCTTGGCTTCGGTATCCCCATCGCACTTAAATGTCACATGTGCTATGATTCAGTTCTACAGTCAACTTGTGAGAAAAGCCCAGCTCGGGCAATTAGAGCATTAGAGCTACGACAGTTCTTTTTATTACTGATTAATCTCTTATTACTTACGATCATTTCTCCAAAACCCCAAAATACTCAGCTAGCTCTAGCAGAAAATCATCACATTTGAGAAAAGGGAACCAGCGGCACTCCTGGCTTCTTTGCTTTTTCGATTCTACAGAAAATAAACCGTCACTGCTCAGTTATATTGAGAAATGGAATGTGTTGCTGACCCGTGGAGGCCTTCTGGCGGCCTCATCATCACCTCAACCGAGAGTCCTCTCTGTGCGTACCGACAGCATCATGTGTGTGTGTGAGGATGCATGTGTCGCTGTGTTTTCTTTGTGTTGTCTGCAGCTGAAGACTATAGCAGGGGAGCGTGAGCTTTTCCCCTCTATCTTTATGAAAGCGCACTGAAGTAAAAAAGCTCCCACAAGGAGCCGTGTCTATTATCTTCCCTCCTCGGTCCAGGACACGTGCCATTGTCTTCCTTCCTTCCTAATTGTGCCAGTGTGGCTCGGCCCTGGGCTGAACTGCAGCTCTCTTTGGCATGAAGTAATGGATTAGTCAGCGGGCTGATTAGTGGAAGGAGCATTAGATTAGCAAGGTCGACTGTCCTCGTTAAGAAAAAACACAAAACAGCAATTTGAACGCGGTCTTATCTTCCACCATATTGAGGCTTCCTTGCTGGCAGTATGTGTAAGTGCTCATGGCTGGCTGAACTCGTCTGTAGCTCGTGTTCAAAAATAGGGACGGCCTCCGCATATGTATACGGCATATTGAAAAGCATTAGCAGCTGCAACTAATGCCACTATCTAGAAGAGATATGATGCATATACTTTCATCCTTTAAATTGTTGATAACGAAATTTAGCTTTGTATGCAGCTGGAGATTACAGTACAGTCATATTGGTACTGGGATGACTCACCTGCAGGCACTGAGTGACTAACAGTATTAATAAGTGCCTGTTTTGTTCTAATCTCTCCGCCTCCGGCTAGCAAAGGGCATATGCTAAGGCAGCATGTTGGTGGTCTTAGACTCCCCTCTCCCCTCTGTGTGTGAGATTGTGCTGACTGTGGGGTAAGTTGTGACCCAATTAGCTCTGGCAGGGAGGGGAGGGGGGAGAATGTGTGTGTGCATGTGTGTTGTGGGGGGTGTTAATGAGAGGCCAGTTTTAAGCTGGTGGTCTTGCAGAAATGGGGGAGTGTGTGTGTTGGTGGTGGCTGCGTGTGAAGCAGGAGTCTGAGGGACAACAGGTGGGAGGAGGAAGAGCTTTAAAACTCCCACCGAGCGGTAATTAATACTGATGCGTCTGCTCGGCTCTGCGTAGGGAGCAGGAGTGCTGACACTAACCTGGGTTTAACCACATTAATTACACATTAATTGAATGTGAATGTGAATGATGCATAATGTATTGTGCTGCATGACTAAGACTTTTCTCTGAAGTGGGCTTTCTGATTTGCACTTCACTCACTCCAGCCATATATTTCATAGCCGCGGGATACTTTGCATGAATTATGTGCACAACGTCCGCTCATTGTTTTCACTTAACCGGCGTCTGCAACGTTTGAAACTGCTTCTGCTGAGATAAAAGGGTGATGTGGAGCTAAGAGGAGCCAGTGTGCACAACCACTAAATCTTGTGAGTTGTGTGAATGGAGCAAAATTTCAACATTGTCCTTCCACATGTTGTAATTCTGGTGATTGTAGCAAATTCTTCTTTAAGGCACTTAATATGGTTGTTCATTTGATTCCCAGTTTCTGATTTCTCTGACAGTGGTGTGCTACAGGTGTCTTCCCATTTCTTCAGCCTTTGTGGGAAATGAGAGATACAAGAGCACAAACTGTCACTGACTTTGTTTCGCCAGCAACAAGGAAGCAATCTAAAAAGCTCCAAGGCTTGTCAGTACTTCAGGCGTGTTTTGTTAAAGGACCTTGTCTATCTGAAGGCAGACAAAGAACCGAGTCGATGTTTTTGATTTGTCTTCCTTTAGAATGGAAACTCTGCTGACAGGAACAATCTCTCTTCAGTTCATGTTCAGCTCGTTGGTGTTTAAGCCACAAATTTTATTTAGCTTGCGTATGTGAGTATTCAAATGTCTCGTTTTGTCCGATCAACAGCCCAGAACCCAAAAATATTCAGCAATACGTAACAACAAGCAGCTGCAGGATCTCACACACTGGATCGAGTGTATTACCAGAAAACAACAGACTTATGTTAACGACTTATGTGCAGATAGCTGTGCCAAAGGCATGAGGTACAGTTTAAACCAAAGTGTGACAGTTTGTGTTTCCACATCATTACTGCCCCCCCAAACAACTGTAAGAAAATGAGAGACACCTGCGGCGTGGTGGCAGTTAAGCAAAATAAATGACACAATGTCTCACCCATGATTCAAGCAAGGTATCATGGACAAGGAATAACGTGGATATGGATTTGTATCTCATTAAACTGAAAATAATACAGTTGTGACAAATGCTGCCTTCACCTCTGAGTCGTTGAGGTTTGTGTCAACCATAAAAAGGATTCAAGAACGATATCGCCGTCACTTCCTATTTGCTGCACAGTTGCAGTTCAGGTGATGTTTTCTTATGCGCAAATGAATTTTGTGCACCCCGAGGTCCACAAGTTATGTTTTTATAAAAAGATGCTGTTGCTCCCTCGTAGAGTAGATCGTAGTAGGAGCTTATTTTGCTCGGAAATGCCAGCAGTTGTCATTATTCTGTCTTTCTTTCTTTTTTTCCTTCCCTTTTTACTGAAAGCTGCCGGTGACCGGCTGACTTGCCCAGCTGTTGAAAAACCAGAATAATGAGACAGTGGAAATGGAAATAGAAATCCATTCTTCCAAACTGTTTCTTGGCTTTAAAATTAAGCAAGAAAGGGGTGGGGTGGGGGGCAGAGTAAAAGTGTCTGTATTTCAAAATCATGAATGTGAATGTCTTCGCAGCGAGGAGATGGTCACATGGTGCGGCAGGATTAGAATAAAGTAGGACAAATAAAAAAATAAAACTTGTTTAAAAGGCTTTAGAGCCAGATGTTCCTCTTACCCCTGATGAGGGATTATGAGGGAATCGAACTTCTGGTTGCAGCTTGTCTCTTGGCTTCTTCTGGTACGTCCTCTGTACACCAGGGAGAATCGGTGATGAAAGCTGTTTATACGCGCAGTTTTTAACTGATCTCGGACGCAAAGAAATCATCAGGCCGAATTTCATTCATAAATTGCTGCAAATCACCACCGATCTGGTTCATATGAGCACTCGCTGATAATCCACAATGTGTTGCCTGTATGCAATGTCCGCTTATAACTGAAACGTCATCACATTTTGGGCAAAGTGGTGGAATTTATAGCCGTTAGTTTTTCATAAAGACAGTTTGCCCTGGAGTCTCCTTCTCATCCTCCATCAACACAATCAGACAATGGATGGATTAAAACAATCTCTCTTCTCTGTAAGCGAAGCCTCCATTAGCTGTGACAGGGCAGTATCAAGGCAATGGGATTAGACCACCTCCCTAACGGGTTTACTCTACTCGGAAATAAAAGAACAATAGGAGCCGGGCAGCAGGTCATCTCTGGCTCTCAAAAACACACTTCAGCTGACCCCTGTGTCCAACCTCCTACCTGTCAGCCACAAAACCACTGAATTTATAGCCATTCATACATCTTTCTGGCCCGTGTTGTCTGCTCTGTCTGCTTCCTACGCTCACTGTCACCTTGATTTTAGTACAAAATCTTTTTTTTTCTGTCCTATCTGTCAAACTCAGCCATCATGTTTCTTCCATCTTCCTGAGGAAATGCTCTGGTCTGTGAACTGTGAAGTAATTTGCCTCATAGCTGCTGGATTGTAGATGAAGTCACAATCAATTAACAGAAAAGCACTGTATACATTATACATCAGCTGTACTCGCAGAGCATTGCATACATTCATGCATCATACCATTTTCTTGTGATTAATCCCCCTTCCTCCCTCTGTTACCTCTGTTCATTTTTCTAAAAACACTAACAGATGGCCCTTCTGCAGTCCTGGAGCTCCTCTCTGCTTAACACTAATATTATAGAGATAAATATCACTTAAAAATCAAGTGATGAATATTCTCTGGGAGATTAAATCTCCTAATCTGTATATCCTTGAAATATTAAAGTTCTGAAAATGAATGCCCACTCTCAGAGCCTACAGAAATAATGATGAAACCACTCACAGTCATTTAGCCCTGCTTAACCATTATTTAATCTCACAGGAAGTGCCTGTAGGGAATATGAGGACTTGTCTCTGCAGAGGCAGGGTCAAACCTCAGCTGCACTGAAGAAACCATCCTTGGTCAGAGCCCAGTGTGGGTGGACGGAAGCGAAAGCACACAGCCTGCTTTAGGAGATTGTTTGGAGTTGTATTATGTCTGAGAAGTTAAGTTTGGGACAGTAGCCCCTCAGGAGGGGGTTCGGGTGGGGGAAGGGGTCTCAGTGTTCCTGATCAGATTGGTTGATCCCATGGTGGGATCATCATCACATAAAAACATCCGTGGGAAACTCTATTTGGCAAAGCGAGCTTTAAAGTCAGCGTTTTAAAGGATCACATTAACTTGAACGCAGCTTCAAAGAAAGTGTTTGGGGGTAGTGATGTCAAGAATATATTCTGCTGCTCTCTGGCATGTGTTTCAACCCTCACATGTCCCACTTTCTGGGAGTCTGTGCCCGGGGACTCTGGGTTTCAAATGCTAAAGGTGTGTGCGTGCATGTGTGTGAATTTGTATCTGTGTGTGTGTGTGTGTGTGTATGCAGTTCAGGGATTAGCTCTCTCTACCCATAACTTTTTCACTTCAGTCACCATGGCAGTGAAACAAAGGTCTCTGTGCACCCATCTAACCAGACCTCACAGACGGAGGTCTAAAAATAATACAGTGCTTTCAATTAGCCCTTCAGCTCTGCAGAGCATTTGAAACAGGCAGCCAAGTGAACAGGGTCTCGATTATTTGGTGAACAGACCTTTGGGAGGAGTGTGAGTGCCTTTACTGGTTATAGTCCACCAGGTTACATATAGTCCTTGTTAAAGCTCCTGCAAAGGCTCTTTATTTTTCCTGTTAATGTGTTTTACTTTTCTTACTTTCACTGAAGGGAAATCTCAATGTCTCAGCATACCAAGACATTTTGGACAATGCTATGCTTCCAACTTTGTGGTAACAGTTTGGGAAAGGTCCTTTTCTATTCCAGCATGACTGTGCCTCAGTGCACAAAGCAAAGCTCCATAAAGACATGGTTGGATGAGTTTGCTGTTGAGGAACTTGACTGGCCCACACAGAACCCTGACCTCAACCCCATCCAACACCTCTGGGATGAACCAGAACAGAGACTGTGAGCCAGGCCTTGTGGTCCAACATCAGTGTCTGACCTCACAAATGCTCTACTGCGTGAATGGTAAAATATTCCCACAGAAATGCTCCAAAATCTTGAGGAAATCTTTCCCAGAAGAGTGAAAGCTGTTACAGCTGCAAAGCTCTCTGTGTATTTAGGATGTGATGCCGTTAAAGTCCCTGTTGGTGTGCGTTGTCTATATAGTTTATATGCTTATGAGTACTCTTTATGAGGCAAGTTTCTCCTCTATTGTCACATGATCACCTGCTTTGAGACATATTGCAGTGTTTGACTAAGAATAATAATAATGATATCACTGCAGCTTAGTGAGAAATTGGATAACGTCAAAGAGTTAGAAGTTCTGAATGAGTCCTAATTGTGTGAAGACTTCTTGCTTTTCCCTTAGCCTAAATGTCATGGCGTTTCGATTAAGTTCCGTTTAAGGGGCCTTGTGTGTTCGATTAACTCGAAGTGAATGATGTCCACTTCAGACCTGAGGGAAAAAAAAATTGACTGGCACCATTTTGGATTATTCATAACTGTTTACCCAAGACAATTATGACTGTCAAACTACAGTGAGGAATGATTTTGCACCTTTAAATAGCTGTGATGAAGTCATTTCAGATTAGATTTTATTCGACCCCCAGCCTGTCAGAATACTGATGGTGTTTTTAAGGCACACACACACACACACGTCAGATATACTAGTGGATAATTAATGTGGCATATTAGTAATTGAATTAGAATGAACAAACCCCTGAGTTAAATTGATTTACGGTGGATTACCGTAATGTCACTAAATCCTAATGAGTAAAGACTAAGCGAGATTACAGCAATCGATAGTTCACTAGTTACTCCTGTCAAGTTTTGTGTTCTAGCACAGTTTACACTGATTCAGATTTAACAGTGGCAATTCTCACTGATCACACAGAAAACAACTGGTCTTAAGTGTAACAAGTATCTAACAGAAATAAACAGACAACAAAACTCCCTGCTCATTCAATCCCCTGCCATTTTTCTGTTGCATGTTTAGTTTTGGGCAAAAAGGGTCCACCATACTCTTGGTTATGGGGGTCCTGATGACTGAGAAGTACGGTCAATGTTGGGTCTCTTGTCATGGATTGTATGTCGGCAGAAGAGCAGATGATCTTTCATCTTTTATTTCTGTGAAAGATTGTTAAATATTCATGAACGTGTAAAAGGAGATTGTATTGATTGATTATGCCATAATAATGAGAAAGGAAAGCTGTAGCTACTGGATGGTGGACCCATGACGAGTGTGTGTGTGTGTGTGTGTGTGTGTGAGTGAGCCTGTCAGCATTGAAGTATGAGTTTCCATTATACAGGAGGACTCATGAGGAGGCTCCGGTTCACAGTTCACACTAAGTCTTTCATGTGTCAATCACAGCAGAAGATTAGAAGATACCGTATCAAAGGTCGCAGTGTCAAAAGCCCATCTCATCCTGTCGTCATCCGCGGTGCACACTTGAGGGGTGACGCGAGGACAGGCTTTTCTCGCTCACTGCAGATTTGTAAGATGGCGTGTGGAATCAGAGACGCAGTCCTTTCATTAATGCGGAGGCCATTTTTTTCTCCCTCACACATGGGCTAAATTATGAATGTGCCGTTATTTGTTTACTCCATGTTGGACTGAGAGACGTGCATTATTCATCTGCTCTGACAGGAGAGACAGCAGAGTAGGACACAGTCGTAGGAAAACATTTGAAGAGGTAGAGCATGGCCTAACAAGGACGTTGCCAGGGATTTGAGCAGTCAAGCACGTGCAAACACATTAATCGACTTTCTCTCAATAAGCTTGTTTTCGTCCAACCCTCAGCAGGAAGATGGTTCACTCAAGAAAACAAGCCTAAATGATGTCCAAGACAAGCTGGTGTTTCTTTTGATTGTAGCAGTCTGTGCCGCTGCTCACCGATCTGTGGGTCCGATTTCCAGCCTTTGTTTAAAATACACCAGACAGACAATGCTTCTGAAGCTAATTAGATTTCTTTGTGTTTCTCCTTCCAGTCCTGAGAGATGATTTCCGGCAGGCCCCGAGTGATGTGGTGGTGGCCGCCGGTGAGCCTGCTGTGTTGGAGTGTGTGCCTCCACGTGGACACCCTGAGCCCATCGTGTCCTGGAAACGCAACAACGTCCGAGTTAGCACCAAGGATGAGCGCATCGCTGTGAGTTCAACTCAAACCGTGCAGACGTTTCACCTCTTTAACTCTGTAACAGCCAGAAAGACGAAAAATGATTGCCAAATTGGAAAATAATCCCCAACAAAGGCACTACTTACTCATGTGAGGGTCGACTGCAGGGCCCAGTTGTTGTAGATGTTTTCTCTCATTCTTGTGGATACATGGCAAAACAGTAGATAAATGAAATGATTTGGATTTTGTTTGTTGTGTAGGCCCACCATTTATCACCAACATTCAGCAGTACAGGAGAATGGCAGAGAGCCATTTACGATGAGACCACGATTCAAAGACTGAGCAAAATGCCTCAGAATCTGTTGTCACTTTTGTTCTCTCCTCTCATGTATAAAATCAAGAGCTGGACATTGTTCCACACTCTGTCCTGAAGACCAATCACACGAGCTGTTGTTTCTGTGTGCCGTCTTTCAGATGCGTGGAGGCAAACTGATGATCTCTCACGCCAGGAAGAGCGACGCCGGCATGTATGTTTGTGTGGGATCAAACATGGTTGGAGAGAGGGACAGCGATCCCGCAGAGCTGGTGGTATACGGTGAGTTTCTGACATTTACGCAGCCAGTAAGTCCTTTATAAACATGAAACCAGGCCTTTGAAACCCTCTTCTCCGCAGAACGTCCTGTGTTGGTACGGAGGCCCGTGAACCAGGTGGTCATGGAGGAAGAGACTGTGGACTTCCTGTGCGAGGTCCACGGAGATCCCGCCCCCACTGTCCGATGGCGGCGAGAGGAAGGGGAGCTTCCCCGTGGGAGGTGAGGAGTGACGGCCAATGGAGAGTCGGGCTGGTGATATAACAGTGTCTTATGAGGCTGAGGAATAAGAAATACAGCTTCACCAGATGCAAGTCTCTGTGTTGGATTATTAACTCATGTGACCCAGAAAACATATGTGGAGTAATTGTTCATTAATTCATGCCTGTCTATCAGTTTTCTAATATAAATTCAGAAATGGAAGAGACCAAAGAAGATTCATTAGTTGGCACAATCCTCCTGTGACCAGATTCATCCTTTTTTCCATCTAAACTCAATATAATATATATTTAGCTAAGCCTATTTTAAAAAAATGACATTTTTTTTTCTTTTCCAACATTAAAACTTTCAACTCTGTAAAACTCTAAAAGTAATACTTACATATAACTATTCACTTACACAGTGCAGTCAAGAATTGTACAGCTTTATGTAATGTTAAGGAATACAGCTTTAACTTAAATGTTGTAGATATCATTTAATTAATCAATTAATGCAGGTGATTTTGTCTCCCTGCAGTGCTTCTTTTTAACAGCTGTTGAGTTTATTATTTGGGAAATTTGCTTATTTGCTTTCTTGCTGAGAGTTAGATGAAAAGAGCCCCACTACTCTCATATCTGAAGGGCACATTGTGACCATATTTCACCTTTGGTCAGATACTGAATTGGTGACACTAATATTACGAGTCCCAAAATGTCAGATATGTTGGTCACCATGTCACAGAGCTCTATTATATCTCTATTATGTCTTTCTTCTATTCTTGATTTTATGTCTTTATTTTTGTTTGTTTCTACGGTTTATGAGTCTATGAAAGAAAGCAAATTCTAATTTAATTTGATTCATTGTATCCCTTGTATAGATGAGGCAGCCGGATTGCTTTCTGCACTGTGGTTATATTTGGTCATTTAAATAATTCTGCTCTGCAAAGTCCGTGACTACATATTTAATCTTCTATCGAGAGATAAAAATGTTGTTTTTTCCTAAATCAAGTGAAACATTTATTTTCAGCTGTTTAAAGAATATTCCCACTGACAATATCAAAGGCTGATAAGGCACATTGTTCCACTTGTTTTAAGATAATGTCACCTTAGTGGGAACAAAATCCCTGCAACAGGTTGATTGACAAGGGAAGAAATGACATTATATGTACCACAGGCAGATTTTCTTCGCTTTGTGTAGATTAGTATGGTCATCTTTCTTTGACTGTGCTTCTCTCTTAGATCTTTCATTATCTCTCTTTCCTCATATTCAGGTTTGAAATCCGCAATGGCAACAGCCTCCGTTTGTTCCGCGTGAAGGAGCAGGATGAAGGGACGTATACCTGCACATCCGAGAACAGTGTGGGCAAGACAGAGGCCTCAGCCATGCTGCAGGTCCATGGTAAGAAAAGCATCATGCATATTGTATGAGCACACACACACACACACACACACATACTTAGGCATGCATAAAAAAGCTCTCATACCTGCAGCCATGTTCATGCATAGGATAACATCCAGTCACATGGCACAACAGTATCATGCAAATTCCCCTTTCCTTTCCAATTCAGTGTGTTTTTATATCTGTGTATCTTTGTGAACGCCTGTCCAGCGGTCCTGCCAGGAGCTTATGCTAAACCGTATGGATTACGCCATTTGACAGATGTTTGGTAGATGTGTGCTTTAACTCACTGCCAGA
Source organism: Scatophagus argus (assembly GCF_020382885.2). NCBI lineage: Eukaryota > Metazoa > Chordata > Actinopteri > Scatophagidae > Scatophagus > Scatophagus argus. The sequence continues at coordinate 18,409,757 of NC_058497.1, read as the reverse complement.
GAGCAGTCCTGGTATTAATAAGACATGACTCTCACTCCCTCTCCCTTCCCGTGTCTTTATCTCCCTTCTTTCACCTCCGCCTCCTCCTCCTCCTCCTCCTCCTCCCCATACCCTTTTTCTTTGTCTCCGTGTGTCAGTTTAAATAGTCTCAGACGACTTCATCCACTAATGCTTTTATCAGTGTAAATGAAATCCAAGCGAGCAGTTTTCTATTCACTCTGGTGCTTTTTTTTTTTTCTTTTCCATGGTGTCACCAGTTTTGTTTTGTAGCTCAGCGTTTCATCCAACTCATTAATTTTCCATCTTTTTCCATCATTTATCAAACCCTGTCATCATTCCAGTTGGCTCATTCCATTAGTTTACTTTGCATCTAATTCTGCTCTTAAAAAAATAAGGCATTTGTGTTATGCTAATGTATTTCCTCCACTTCTCTGAATGGTATTCCTAATGGTTTTTAAATCGAAATCAATGCCTAATGGTGTAAATATGTTCCTCCATTAGGCGCTGGGTTGGTGACAACATGCCTGTTGCTGCAGTCAGACATTAAGTAAGCCTCAGACACAGTGACTTTAATGCACAGCAGATTAAAGACTCCTATCAAACCCACATCTGCTGTGTGGTGGCGAGTGTGTCAGGATGCTGTGACAACATGTAAATCCTCTCATTTTCAGCCACAGTAGTGGAAAATGCAGCTGTGGAGGTTTTTAATTACACGGTGGCCTTGGTCTTCACTTTTAAACAAGGACATGGTGTTAATATTGAAATAATTCTGTGGCAATTTAGATTGACTGTTCCATAACATTAAGACAGAGAGCAAAAAGAAATAAACAGGAATGTCAAAATCATTGCGTTAAAAGCTGAGATATCCTGACTTTTATTCCCTTGTTTGTGTCGAGCTCCAACAACCCTAAATCCTGCGTTTCCCACAGTGCAAATCTATGTGGGGTTTGTTTTTGTTATCTGACCAGTGAAGACACGTCTTTCTCCCATGCCTGTGCTTTCTAACACAGTAGTCTCAGTTATTAAATTGTAGGTTTGTTAAAAGAAACCTGATGACATCACTACATCAGCATCAGGTGTATTTTAATTAGACAAAGCAGCTCCAGTGCTGCTGAAGACAAAAAAATTAGTGGGATGCTCCTTTAAGTAACTAGACTTGTATCAGTGGTGGTAGTAACACCTCTATTAATTTTACTGTTATGATTTTAATATCTTCTTTGGTACATGTATGTATTTTACTGAATCTTTTATAAGCAGGAAAAGCTCTTTTAGATTAAGAAGAAAATAATAATCTTCACTGCAAGTGCCAAATGCGGGAGCTGAACAATCTGATCAGATGAACTCCCAAATCAGCGGATATGCAGTAAATCAGATACAATGTCTTATCTTTCCCATTACAGGCACCATTTTTGTCGGTATCCATCCAATTGGAAAAGATGCCCAACGCCCATTTAAAAAATGTGTTATCTGTATGTTATCTCCCTGGCAGTCTGTACATCGTGCAGCTCGTTCATACGAAGCTACGCCAGCTGCTAGACTTCTCACTGCCAGCTAGACTTAACCGCACTAAACAGACAAGTCATAAGACAGCAAGTGTGTGAGACTAACACATCCAATTTGTTTAAAGACATTACAACATCTCATGAAAAGAAAATTCGCAAAAACATGATCAAAACATTCTGATGCTGATTAAAGTGTGAAGCGTCCTCTGTGTTTGGGAACACACACTCTTAATGAGAACGTTATGACACAACACAGATGACTCAGACGTCTTGTGTGTTAAGCCAAATATGAGCTTGCATGCTCTTGCTTGTGTGTGTGTGTGTGTGTGTGTGTGTGCACATGTGCCACACAGAGATTTGTAGAGAGGATGAATCCAGGCTCGAGAAGCTTGTCATCCGACCGGAAATGTGAACCAATTATTCATATGGGAGGTACAAGGCGGTGGTCAGTGTAAATCTACAGAGGGTGTGATGATGTGGCTAACGCAATGATCCGACCCGAGTTGGAAATCGGCAGCCCTGCCAGACCTTTCCTAGAATAGCTGAGTAAATGTCATCCGACCAGCGCTGCCTTGTGCTCTGATGATTTGTTTCTTTTCCATAGGACAAAGAGGTAATGCTTCTTGTTGTAGATTAAAGGGTGTGTGTAGCGTGTAGTGTGTAGTGAGAGATCAAAAAGCACAGAAGGTTAAGGAGACAACTCTTACATAATAACACGTCATTCACAGGTGACACTGTTCTGCAGAACAAGTGCTTTTACTTTTGACACTTTTATTCAATAATAGGCCTGTGCTTTTACTTAAGCAGGATTTTGAATGCAGGACTTTGACTTGTCTTTTAGTGAAGAAAAATGGCATAAAAATGGCACCTTCTCCTTCTCCCTCATAAAAAAAAAATGTCTGAAAATGCATATATTTTCATTTCACAAGTATAACTGCTGGACACCAGATGTATCCTACTTCACTGTGAAGTTCATTCTCGGTTGTACCAGGATCAACTTCAAACCATCATGCTCGCAGGCTGCCTCTTTAATATCAGAGTTTATCAACGGACACAAAGAAAATCTCAGTAATGGATGTGAAAACTGCTTTTTAGTGTCAAAGTCTGCACTTCATTTGGCACAGCGAAGCTCAGACATTCACCTACAGGAACAAGAAGTAAAACACACTTTTGACTAGAGGGAAACTTTGAGAAAAAGAAATTATTGCTCCCTCCACCTCGAGTTAAAAGACAAGATGATGATTGCAGAGTGGGAAGAGAGAAGTCAATAAGCAACGGGTTTCATACACTTTAACTGACGATCATGATTCTTTTCCTCTCCTAGTACCACCTCAGATTGTCACGAAGCCCCGAGACCAGATTGCCACCCAGGGGAGGAGCATTACCTTCCAATGTGGCACTACAGGAAACCCTCCACCTGCCATCTTCTGGCAGAAAGAGGGCAGCCAGGTAAGAGGCTGGAGCAGAGAACAAGAGCTCCTCTGATGCCAAATACTGCAGCAACGCAGACTTCCCAGTGCAGTAAATTCCTGTTTAAAAATCACTGTATACATATACATATGAATATATTTGATTTCAAATAAGCCTCAAGGTGACACTTATGTGTAGTTGAGGATTTTACTAAATCTTCCTCATAATGTATTGTTTATCATTTATCAACTAGCGGAGTTTCACACCTTCTTTGTTCTGAAGGCGAGAAAGACTCACCACAAAATGAACAGGTTTTGTCTGATTTAATTATACTTTTTTCTGACACTTTTTTTTTTTTTTTTCCTCTGGGTTGCCCACACTCTTCAAGACTCATTTTTCTGAGCAAAATGGGCGAGGAGAGTGCAGCACATTTGCATTTGGCTCAGAGATATGAGTAGAGACAAAGTGTTGGAAGGCATTGCGGGATTGCGTTGGCGGAAAATGTTTCTCCTGCTTGCGACCGCGGTGTAAGAGAGTAGCGAAAGGGAGGAGGGTGAGTTGAAGAAGTAGAAAGGCAGGAGGGAGATGTGGCAGGAAGTACACCAGGTGTGGAAACTGCGTCTTTAGGGCAAACCTGCAGACAAACACTGTCCTCCTTCCACATTGTACCCAGCTATAAATACCCTGTTGCTCAACGGCAGCTGGGATCACTGACTTGTAGGAACAGCTTCAGATGTTTTGGAAGCTCGTCGGCAAGCAAACGGGAAGTTCAGCTACAGATTTTATGAATAAGCTTTAGTCTGCAGGATGGTTGAGGCATGGCTTGGCTGTTTGTAGAGCTTTTTTTTGCTGTATTTGGGGGATTATGTGTCGCCTTATAACCTTGGTCCCTCCACTGAAGTCTAAGCCTCTTAGAGGAATGAAATGGATGGCTGAATGGATTGATGTGCATCCCTTCCCCCTTTTTTACATCCATCTCACTTACAAAAAAACAGAATGGGACAACTACAAAACGTCTGTCAGTGGCCGACATCCCAAAAACACCAAAACAACCCTTTTTTTCAATGTTTGACCTGTGTTTTAGCCATGCTAGTGGCTATGACTCTCCGTCGTCCCACCAGTTTGGTCCAGTCTGAGATGTCTTCTGGATGAATTGCCACAAAATTATGTGAAGGCCAATAGGATCTTCCCCTAGTGCCACCTTGAAGTTGACATTTGTAATTTTGAGTGCAATGCCTTAAGAAGTGCTAGGTGGGTTGCAACAAAATTTGATATGTACATTAAAGACTGTTCATTTTACATCCAGAATTTCAAATTGTCCAATGCTTCACAACACGTATTGAAATAACCATGAATCTCAGCTGTGCTCTTTGTCTCATAACATGTTAGCATGCTAACATGCTAATCTAAGATGGTGAATTTGGTAAACAGCATAACTGTTAAACATCATACTCAACATTGACACTGTGAGCATTTTAACATGTTGATGTTTCTTTTAGCTACAGCCTGACGGAGCTGCTAGCATGGATGTAGCCTCTGGTTGTTTGGATATGTCAGTGAGATGTTGGACTGAAACCATTAATCAGTTAGTTGATTAACCAAAAATGAATCAGCAAGAATTTTGAAAAGTGATTAATAGTTTGCCAGCTTGTTGATTTTCTTTGTCTTCTGTGCTTTTAAACTGACTGTGGGAATTTGGGGTTTTGAACTGTTAATGAAAATAATGACAGTACATATAAAGACAGATAAAACAAGACACAGGCTAAGTAGTCATTGTCATTAGGTGTAGCCCTAAAGTGTTAATAAACTGTACACCAACAAAAGATCGTAACCAACAATAATTTTGAGAATTGATAAATAGGTTTTTGAAGCAAAAATGTGAAATTGTTGAGCTGATGTTCTCCAGTGTAAGGATTTTGCTTCTCTAAGAAGCAGTGCAAAGTGTATGACTTTGGGTTTTAGGTTGCCATTTAAACAAAACAAGCAATTTGAGACAGTTTTGTCTATTTTCTGACATCTTATAGATTAAATGATTATCATTCTCTTGAAAAACAGACACAGTGTAGCCTTATGTGTATTTTCTGTTCTGCTGTCTGTTTTTGTGTGTAGATGTTGTTGTTCCCCGGCCAGCCACCATCACAGTCTGGTCGTTACTCTGTTTCCATGAGCGGAGAACTGACCATCACTGACGTCCACCCCGAGGACGCTGGTTTCTACATCTGCCAGGCCATCAGTGTGGCAGGAAGCGTGTTGACCAGGGCGCTGCTGGAGGTGGAGGGAGGTGAGATGTCACGATGTCCACATAATCACGTTTTGAACCAGAGGGAGGCTTATTCTTTATTTTGTACTATGAGCTAATGAGGAGAAAACATATTAATTACGAAGTAGGTAGGCTAAGTAGGTGCATAACAACAAAGCTCATAAAAAACCAAGAACGAGCACAATTATGGGCCCCATGCTGGATGAGCAATGAATTTTAGGCTTGGTGTTCTTCCCCAGGCAGTTTGTAAGCACCACATTTAGGCTGCTTTTCTGCTCTTTATGCAGCCTTTTATTTTCTGCCCACTAAGCAGCTGAAGTATTTACATCGTTTTCATGGCAGCTTTCTAATCTTATTTTTATACGTATTTTGTACACCTTCCAAATATGTTTTTATCTGCTGTTTAGCTAATAAGAAGAGAGATGACACCTCGTAACATAACATCTTTCCTCCTCTCACTCTCACGTCGATAGGTCCCTCAGGTCGTGTCCCGCCGATTATTCGGCAAGGCCCAGCCAATCAGACTGTGTCTCGGGGTGCCGCAACGCAGCTTCACTGCCGTGTGACTGGAGGGCCCTCAGTCAAGATTTCATGGGAGAAGGATGGAGAGAGGCTTCAGGGAAATAACCCTAGAGTGACCTTGATGGAAAATGGCACTTTGCAAATCACAGATATGAAGGTGTGTGAGTGGGAGGATTTGCTTTGCATTAAGTGAGTGTTATTTATTGGAAGGGGGATGAAAAGGATAAGAGAGGCGTTAACACCTTCTCGACTGACTGTGTGACTGAAGGGAATAAATATGAGCACAGAATGCTGCAAAACTTTCCCGTCTGATCTCTGACCTTCTTTCACTTTCTCTACAGCCCACGTGGCTTTGTATTTTTTCCATTATAGATTCCTTTTTCGTTTGTAAAATTAAGGTGAGGCTGGGTTTCAAAGACCAATCCCTCTAAGGCAGTGCATATCTCTCCAGTGCAATTATGTGCTCATGCGGTGTGTAATTGTAATGTTAATGAAGGGGCTTGTTTGTAAATGCTAATGTGTGCTGCTTTGATGGAGGAACAGTCAGTCACCCCTTTGTGCTGTAACCCCACCTGGAGGTCAGTGAGTGCATGCAGGACTGAGCAAAAGCAGCATCATTTCCATTAATTGACTGCCAATAGATGATTAATCACCTACCCAGCTTTTAATTAAACCCCCTCCTGCCCAGAATGTGCTTATTCACTTCCTCTCTCATCCTGTTTCTCTGGCTGTGGTGCTCAGCAAACTTGGAGAATTAATTTTTGGTCCAGTGCACCACTGAGGCAGGGGAAATCTGCCATGCCAATGTGCTCAATGGAACAGAAGAGATGCATTAGTGTGGCATCAAGGAGGGGAGGGGGGGTGACAAGGGGACAAGAAAGAGAGGAAACGGAGATGACGAGTGAGGTACTAAAAATATTTGTCCTGCTGATGCCCCTATGCACCATCAATATTTTATCATTAGCTGAAGTCATCTAAAGAGGTTCACCTGCACCACACGCTGTGCTGTCAGTCAGCCAGAGGTCAACACTGCGGTGGATGATCTCATATGGTCTGATGATAGTTCCAGCAGTCTGGCTTTCAGCCAGGACAGGGCTGGAGTAAACACCAAGAGTGTCAGTGAAGCATGCATTCATATACAGTTCATAATGTAAACAAGAGTGCAAGCAGAGGAGAGTGTGGTGCGTCACGGTTTGCAGCAGAGAAGCTTTCAGAGGCTGAGATGATGACTGCAGAGTGGGGATGTTGTAGTTTAGGTATGCATGGATAGCTTTTGAATCGAAGGAAATCGGACACCGTTGGTCAAAGAAGTATTCAGAGATGTGTTTTTATGTCACGAGTGCTAATTATAGGAGAAGAAAAAGAGTCATTCGGTGCACGAGCATAATTGCTGGTCTAACCTGGAGAGTATTTGTGCACAGCTGAACATGCACAAGTGTGAAAGTCAAACTTGCGGTTCATAATGTAGGGTTATGAATTTCCAATAGTAATCCAATAGTAGTTCCTCTAAGGACATTTTTATTTTCTCCATAATTAGTAATACATTCCATGCTGAAAACTTCTTGGATTGGAAGACAGGATGAACTGATTTGGAATTATATGAACTGATATAACTATAAGAACTATAAGTTGTAGTGTATATTGTAAACTGTGATGCATCATGCTAACATGCAGCATCTGTTTTCAATTTTCTTTGTTCTGGATGTCTGTCTTCTCCGTCGGCTGCGGCTTAACAGGACGCAGACTCAGGCATGTACACGTGTGTGGCATCCAGCGCCACAGGGGAGTCGAGCTGGAGTGGGATGTTGACTGTCAGAGGTACTCACACCACTCACACTCACATTCTGCCTCTTTGTTACACTTCACACTCCGTCACTCTCACACTACACCTCCGTGCTCAAGAAACTACAAACTCTGCCAATGTTCTTCATAAGAGCGCAGCCTGTGGCCGCAACGTGACAGTGAAATCCAGCCTGGTTTCAGACCAAATGTTGATCAGAGTCGGTCTGTTGTTGCAGTGTAATGGAGTGTATTACTCGTGTTTTTCTTCCTGTTTGTCTAACAGAAAATGGAGCTTCTTCGGTATCCAGAGTTTCTGAGTTCATCCAACTGCCAGGGCCTCCCCAGAAACCCGTTGTGACGGATGTGACCAAAAACACTGTCACCCTCACCTGGCAGTCCAACCCTCACGAAGGGGGGGCTGCTGTCACTTCCTACATTATTGAGGCCTTCAGGTACGTGGTGACACACGTCTTCGTGGTGTCTTCGAGTCATTTTTCCAGGCTGGGTATATTTGAAGAGTTCATGAATTCATGAATTCTTAAAATGAATAAACCAACACCAACTTGATTGATTTCCCCTAAAATATAAGAGAAAACCACCCACCACAATTTAGGAAAGTAAATACAAATGGAGATGTTGTTTGCAAATGAACTAAATCAAGTGATGATTTTGAGCTTGTAAAACCACTGAAGGTATTTTTTTTTCTAACCAGCACTGGAAGCTTCTTGTTTCTCCAATATAGCAATCTGGTTAAAACTGTCAGAAAGAATGTTTTTTTATGTTTTTCACATCAGAAAAACAAAAAAAATACATAAACGACTAAGGGCCTCGGGTACATGTGGGGCCAAAACCTCACAAATGTAAGATGGAGCAGGACTGTGAGTGGCTTTATAAGGTGGAAACAGTACGATTTTTGATTCATTTCTAAAGTAACTTGTAAAAGTTCATACTTTTTGGCCTATTTACAAGCCGTGCAGCTGGTGGCTATTTTGGTGGACACTGAAATGTAATAGCTTTTGTTTTGCAATGAAAGCCAAAGTATCCTGATTTAATATACATTAAAGGTGTTATGAAACCAGTCATTAAACACTTCATGACTGGTAAACACTCTGTCTGAGAAGGTAGCTGTTAGATAACCAGTTATGCCATCCGATTGTGCCCGAGTTAAACTTTAGTAAAGACAATCTTTTCTTGAGTAGATTAATTTGGTGCTCCTCTCACCCCTGATTCAGGTCTCACTGTCTTTAAAAAGATATGTATGTATATATGTAGCTATTTTAACTGTATCCACACTCTCTTTTACTTTGTTAGTATTCTGACTATTCACAGATATTAAAGTCTTATTCATTTAGAGTCATTAGAGTTCGGAAATGACTCATTTCTGCCCGAGAGGAAGACAGTCCTGTTAAGTGAAGTCCTGAAGTGAAAACGCGACACTCGCTGCATGAAGTATTTAGCCGTGGCGTCCCGAGGAGAGTCATAGCAGCTCTAACAACCAACCAGGGACAGTGAGTGAAAGAGGAGACAATTACTCCAGTGGTCAGCTTGGCAGCTCTGTCCTGTCCTGGGGCAAAGGAAGGAGGGGGTCGCCAGCCCAGTTGGAGAGTTCACTCATTACAGACACAGCAGAGAGCGTGCAGACCGAGTGTACAGACAAATACACACACACACACACACACACACTTACACACAAGTCCAGTTATCTCTGTATGGGAAGGAAAGCTCAGTGTGGCAGGCTTGCATGCCGAGCTGGTGATGAAGATCCACTCACTGTTTGCACGCTCCGCCACCAACAAATTGTTTGAAAATGTTTGTTTTCTGGCATCAGCAGGAACAAAGACAGAGGCACAAACTGACATCTCTCTGCTATTGTATCCCGGCTAGTACACAGCACACGGTCACACTTCCATTTTGGATTTGAAAGAAGGGGAAATCTTGATGGATTTATGCAAAAGCAACAGCTGTAGTTTCCACTCCAAAGCCATTTACATAAAAAGTTAAATGTCAGAACTGTTTCTCGAGGACATTTGGTGAGAAAGGTGGCAGAGGAGAAGCCACTGATGATAGGAAAACTCTATGACGTGTTTTTGGTAATTACCTTGCCATTTTCTCCTCCAAGGAGTTGAGGAAAATGTTAAATTGAGCTTGTTCTGTTTGATATTCCCCTGTCCCTGCACAGCCTCGCAGCTCTCCTTCAGAGGCCGTCATCTTCACCTGCTGCGGTAAAAGAGAAGGAATAAAACTTGTCATTGTTCTGCCTGCAAGCTGAGAGCAGAGATGTGTTTTTAGATGCACAGAATCTCATGGATCCAAAAAGCAGCTCGTTCGTCAATTCATTCATTCATTCATTCATTTGTTCATTGATTCAGCTGTTGGTTCTTAGGAACCATGGCGAGCTCATCAGATGGTTGTGTTTGGATTGCTTTGCATTTCTGTCTCTGTCTTGTTAATTTAAAGAGAGTTAGATGAGAAGATTGATATAATTCGCTGCATAGCCAGGAGAGGTTTAGCTTAGCTTAGCACCAGAGGAAACCAGAAATTGACATTTTTAAAGTGCAATATGTACAGATTAAACACACAAGATGTAATTTGAATAAATATAATGCTAGTTAGTGAGCTGTTGAGGTAGATTTTGTTACCATTTGACACATTGAGATTAGCTGTACCTGCACCCCACCCCCCATTTCCAGTCTTTATGCCAAGCTAGGCTAACCGGTTTCCGGCTGTTTTGTCTTAGTGCACAGTCATGAGAGTGGTATAAATCTTCTTATTTAACTGACAGTTAATTAATCACCAGCCAAGTGAGGATGGGATATTTTTCTATGATTTATATAATTTGAACTGACATGAAAATTGAATTTCTTTGGGTTTTGGACTCTTGGTTGACTCTAATGTCACCTTGTGTTTTGGGAAATGGTGACGGGGACTGACAGATTCAGTGAGAGTGAAAATAATGTGTAGTTACAGCCCTAATACCAACAAATGGATGGAGGAAACCCTTGAGGTTTCACACTTTGCCTTCTCATGATGGCAACAAATATTTTCGCAACTTAATAAAAGTACTTTAGTGTTTTAGTTGCCATGTGGGCTAACACAAGATTTACCCAACATGTAAAACTTAGATCTCTCTTTTTGACACTACTCGTTCCACTTTCTTTTGTCATCAGGTGATAAGCGACAGACAAAGTTGTCATCAAAGCCATTAACTTGTTATCTCTATATGACGCTGAGCTCTGACGATAACAGGAGTTAAAGTTAAATGTTCAGAAAGAGCTCAGCACATCTGTTGAAACTGTACTTTATAAGGTGCCTGCTGACTGTATGGTTTACATTAACTGTTCTTTTTACTCATGCTGGTTTATCTCTCATGACGTTGGTGTGGTTAAACCGTGTCCACATAAAATAAACAAACATTTTCTTAGACAAACTATAACCATTTTTCCCCCACAGCCAATCAGTTGGCAGCACCTGGCAAACGGTGGCGGACCACGTGAAGCACGAGAAGCACACGGTGGTCGGACTCTTCCCCAACACTGTTTATCTCTTCATTGTCCGAGCAGTCAACTCTTATGGACTCAGTGACCCCAGTCCCATCTCTGAGCCTGTCAGGACGCAGGGTGGGTTACATAAGCAAAAATTTTACATTATTTTAATTTAATCTTTATTTCAGTTCGCTTATTGTCAGAGCAAGAAATTGGAGATGCTTAATCTAAGGCTGACAACCAAGATAATGAGCCACATGGTTTAGAAAGAAGAAAGACTAATTGCTTTCTCAGTGTGATGCTCCTCATCGCTGTGAGCAATGCTGAATTCATCAAAAAATCTTTTTTTTAATAACTGCTTTTTGCCTGCATTTTTTTTTGGTTTGGTCTGATTGGATGTCTTTGTTATTACAGATGGGAGTCCTGCAGAACAGGGTGTGGACCACAGACAAGTGCAGAGAGAGTTAGGCGAGGTGTCCATCTACCTGCAGAAGCCAGTGGCTTTGTCTCCTACCAGCGCCAGGATTTCTTGGACTGTGAGTTGAATGCTTGACGGATGAAAAAGTCTACTTTCAAATACAACTTGCAGTGTGCTTATCTCTGAAAATAAACTTTAAAAACTTCTTCCAGCAGAATTTGAACTGCTGCTTCCGCTGTAAATGTGTCAATTAATGTTTTTTCTTCTCAGGTGGGCCATCAGTCTCGCTATGTTCAGGGTTATCGTGTATTTTACCGGACTATCGGCAGCTCCTGGTCGGTCCAGGATGTGGAGGCCACCTCTGACCATAGCATCATCTTAGCGGATCTGCACAGCAGCGCAGAGTATGAGATCAAGATACGCCCTTACTTCAATGAGTTACAGGGACACGACAGCCTCATGGTTCTGCTGCGTACTCCTGAGGAGGGTAAGAAATGCATATCAATAACTGCTATCTGTAGCATAGAACTGCAATTATGAAGTAAAATAATGATATTGTTGTCCTTAATGAAGAAGTCGAATGGTATCAGAAATAAGCTAAGTCAATTTCTGGTGGAGAATTGAAAAATAAGCTCTAGTGATCTCTGGAGCTCGCTAATTACACATGTTATATCTTGTTTGTTTGATCCGTATTAAATCTGAAGTCTAAAATGAGAAGCTGTTAGGAGTTGTGGTGATTTTTCAGGAGTCTTCTCACAGTGAGATTTTGCTGAAGACTCCTGGAAATAACTTCAACGAGGTGGTCCGGTTAATAACCTCCACTGAAGTGATGACATTTCATATCCTGAAGGTCAAAGGTCAACTTCACTGTATCGTCACAATCAAACTGGCAGTTTCCAGTCCGTATGCTAAGCTAAGCTAACTGACTTAATCTTCTCATCAAACAGTACAAGTGAAGAAGAGTATTTCCAGTATTCCTTGGAATCATGTTAACACAAACATCAGAGCTCTTTTGTTTAGATATTTTGGATTTATGGATGGATTGGATGGATGAATTTTGCCAAGTTTGAAAAATTTGTTTGGAAAAAATTCAAGTAGAGTTTAATGAAATTAGAAAATAATCAAAAAATTTGTATTCTTTTAGTTAGTGCTGCAGGTTATTTGAACATGCCAATGTATGGTATATAATGAGAAAAAAATTTCCGATGAGTAAAAAAAAAAAAAAAAAAAGAATATTTAATTGGATTTCAACTGAACTTTTCTTCCAAGGACATTTCTATTTTTCCAAACAATCATATTACGAAGTTGTTTAAAGGAAACTTCTTGGACATTATTAGGAACTTATCCGGAAATTACTGACCTTTAAATCATATCAGTTAATAATAATAATAATAATAAAAGAATTCTAATTTTCCTTCTTATCTCTGCCTCCAGCTTTAAGTGCACCTCCACAGGCCGTATCAGTGGTTCAGCTCACAAACGGCTCCAGCATCAGCGTGTCCTGGGAGCCTCCGCCTCACAACACTCAGAGTGGGATAATTCGGGAGTACAAGGTGAGACTGCGGCAACCAGCATACGACTACACCCGATTCCTGAGACATCACCCTGTCTCTGTTTATTTCTGCTTTTAAGACCGTCATATTGTCACACAGCCGTACGCTGCAAAAACAAAGTGGAACAAATTGTTTGTATTTTTATGCAGCCGTTACTCAGTGTTGTCAAAATTTGTGTTTAGACAGTCATGAAAAAAAAACACTGATTTTAATTAACAATTAGTAATTACTCGTTGTCTCATATCTGCTGCCAGTACATGTGCTGCCGCCACAGAAAAAGACTCAATTTTGTCATCAGATTGTGAGCGCTGACTGTCCCTGTCATCTGTTTGCTCTGCAAAAAACACTTAGTTCTGATTATCTGTCTCTGAGCATGGGCACAACACTGATTACTAATCATCAGGCTGCTATCCCACAGGGGAAAAAATGCCAAAAAGGAACACACAGTTCTATTGTTTTGATTTATTCTTCCCATCTGCTACTGCATGTGGAAAGTTATGAGAAAATCGCACACGTCTGATCATGAAGTGTCAGATCCTTTTGTATGTGGAGGCTCATCAGCTGAAGGCAAGGATCTCACTTAATCCTGTTAAACAGTTAATTTGCTGTAAACCACACACAGTGTTTTGCACAAGCCTCCCGTGGCTTACATGTCAAAAATTAAATGTTGAATCAGTACTACTGAGCTGAAGCATCCCAACATCACAAAGCTTCATTAATTAAAAAATAAAAAGTACATTACAGAGATTATAAAAGAGCCATAAGGTAACTAAAGACGTTTAATTAAGTGCTACACAAATGTACTGAGGCAGATTTATGAATTGTGATGAATTGTTATAGATGACATTAGCATTTCAAGTTAGTTTCAGGTCGACCAGCTGCCACTTTAAATTGCTAACCTTTTGCATGACTACTTTTATTTTAAGCACATTTTTCTCTTAATTTTCTACCCTGAAAGCCAGACTATGCAGCTCCTGATGAAAGAAATAATTCCCCATCTCACAAATGAATAGTTCATCAAAGTTAATCATCAGGAGCTTTGTTGCCACAGCCTTACTTGGTCTGGAAAGTCCAACAGCATGTGGCCAATGTGAGCAAAACATTTGACTGGTACTTCTGTATAACCAGCGTTACTGAGTCTGGTGACTGGCGATGCTCAGTCCTTTTGACTTGTGCAACTTCTACAATACAACACAACAGAGTTTTAGGTTATAATTTATTATTGTTATTTATCAGGTAAATGTATTTATAGCTTTAAAAACATGAATTGTCACCTTAGCTCTGGGAACTTCTTATGAACATTTGTCACATTTTTGACATCTTTATAGATATTTAACTGAAAAAAAAACAATCAATACTGACTTACTTCTTGTTCACTATAGCAAAATTTTGATATAAATTAAAAAGCAAGACCTTAACTCAGAGGATTTTCACTGTGGTGTTTCTACTCTGAATATTTCTTCCACTGCAGGTATGCAGGCACGTATATTTGCAACATCAAGATTTTAAATCTGGCTTTTAACTGTCACTGCACTGACATCCCTTTCATCTTTAATCTCTGCTGTATCTGTATATGCCTTCATTCACCACCGTATGCTACCAGATAAAGCTTCAATTCTGAAAAAAGTGTCTCACTGTAATACCGTGCCTCATCTTGTCCCCTGGGCATGTAGGATAAATGAATGCCTTTGCGTGTTTATATCTTTTGAGACTCAAACATTAACCCCTATGTCTGGTGTCAATCAGGTGTGGTGTCTGGGTAGCGGCGTGGAGCAGGAGAACCAGATAAACCGAACTGTGGACGGAGCCGTTCTGTCCATCTTGTTGACAGGGTTGCTGCCTCACGTCCGCTACACTGTGGTGGTGGCTGCTGTCACCAGCCTGGGTGTGGGCACTCAAAGCCAGCCTGTCAGCCTGCTTCTCAGTGAGTCACTCGAACTGCTAAAGCTACTACACATAAAGAAATATGACAAGATGTACTCTCAGCAGGCTTACCACAGGTGAAATCTGTGTGTGGAGCGTTGATTGTGTCGTGTAAATGATCTAAAAACGGGGGCATCATCAACACTTATGTTTTGGGTTTTGAAAATGCTCAGGGTTAGTCAAGAATTCACAGTGAAGCTGAGAAATTTTAACACGATGAGTAACATTTGGTGACTGGCAGGCAGAAGATTATTACGCTTCTCATTTCAAGGTAAAAAGGCCCTGTTAGCCAAATAGACAATTACCCTTATGCTTCAATTTTTTCTTGGGGGAGATTGCTTGACATTTTGGGAAACTTGTATGAATAATAATCATTCACAAGAGTTAAATGAGAGGATCGACACCACTCTCATGTCTGAACCTATTGGTTAGCTTTTAGCTTAGCATAAAGCCTGAGAACAGCTGCCCTGGCTCTGTCCAAATGTAACAAAGTCTGCCTGCTAGCACATTAATCTGTACAAAAATCAAACTGTAATAACATCAAGCTTTATGGAAGGTTTATGTGCTGTTCCCATGTGTCTGGCAGAGAAAAACATAAACATGCCCCCCCCACAAACCCACAGCGTGTCATTCTCATACTTCAGTTTTTGGAGCCAACAACCTCAAACATGGTAATTAGTTAGCTTGAGAGGCAGGCTGTTTCCAGCTGTTTTCAGGCTTTGTCCTCAGCTAATAGCCTGTTGACAGATATGAGAGTGGTGTCAATCATCTCCTCTAACTCTCAGCAGCAAGAAAACAAAGTGTCAAACTGCTCCTTTAGGTCCAAATGTCTTTTTCTTTCAGCTGCCCCAACGGACAAGACTTCAACGCCCGCGAAGGAAGGCGGCAACCTCAGCATATCAGAGCAGATAACAAGCGTTGTCCGGCAGCCTGCTTTCATCGCAGGACTGGGCGTGGCTGCGTGGTTGGTGCTGATGGGCTTCAGCGGCTGGCTGTACTGTCGACACCGCAGGAGGAAGCGGCTGGGACACTACACCACGTCCTTCGCATACACACCAGCAGGTAAGTGGGGAAAAGCTTTGACTTGTCTGTCTTAACCAGCTTTTTTTTTTTTTTTTTTGGGCATCGTGACAGGTGTTCAAAGTATTAACTGGAAAATATCACATATTGTGGATCATAAAATAAGGAATTTCTGGTATGTTACATTTCTCAGAGATTTTCAGCGCCCTTCTTTTTGCGCCTCAAAGAATGAGCTGTAAAACAACATAAAAACTTAATGACATGATTTTCAGACGCTCTCAGATACACTCCGTCACATTTTATTCATTATATATATCCTGTTCATAGAAAGTAGAAGTTAAAAGAGAAAAAGAGGCTTTAGCTGTTGTACACCAAACCCTCAGATTTTGTTTTCAATAAATGACACTGACAAAGTTCTCAAGAGGCAGCTGAGGACATCTCTGGCACCGTTGAATGTTTTCAATTTTACTTGTGATTTCGTTGCCCATGCACTTTCACTGCGCATTCAGTTAATTAAAATCTATTTAACCCCCACTGGGCAGTTTTCAATGCAGCCATAATGGAAAACACTGAGGCATATATAAACAGTAAGCACTACATGCAGTTTATTTTAGAATACACCCTTTGGCACACAAGCACATAAGCACATCAGTCGTTTTCTGACTTGGAGAGATATTTGTCGGTGTTCATAAATACTCAGTGGAGCTTAAAGCTTTAAGGAAAACATGATTTTTTTCCCCCATAAGTATTTTATATCACTGCCACACTAATTAGTAAAGATTGGATTTTTTTCACACTGAATCTCTTATTATCTTGTTAATTTAGCTGCTGTAGACTGGAGATACAGCAGGAGAAAACACAGGTTCATCGGTTCATCAAATGACAGCCACATTTTATACACCTGTTATGTGCTCTTATTATATGATGGTCAACATATCTTCATAAGATAATGATTAAAATCTGCACTCTTGAACCCTGAACGTGCTTATAGTTGGAGTTTTTCTTCTTCCAGTTGGATTCGCTCACAGTGAAGGATCTGGCATCATCAATGGAGGGTAAAATAAATATTACAGTTTGATTCAGTTAACTGTGTATTTCATGTAAAAAAGTACACAGCATAGTATATTATCTCTGGTCCCTTTCCAGGCCTGGCTTGTTAGGATCAAATATGGGCAACTATCCCTGGCTAGCTGACTCTTGGCCCACTCCAAACCTCGCTCATAACAGCAAGGACTCTGTCAATTGCTGCTCTGGGAAACTGGACTCGGACAGATACTATAACAGTAAGAGCTCACTCGCTTTGAGTGTTTGCTGAATGATGAGAATACTGACAGATAACTGCCATTGTTAATGCAACGTAATCATCTGCTGTTCAGCAGTTGGCATCATCAACTACCCGAACCAGACGGAGAAACGCAGCACGGCGTCCAATGACAGTCCCATCTACAGCACCATCAACACGGCTGCTGAAGACGACCTGCTCGCCTACTACGACACCTACTCCAGCACGTCCTACAACCAGGGTCCAGACCCGTACAGCAGCAACCCAGTGCTGCCAAACAGCAGCCTTGTGGGTCTGGAGCAGGACCTGGACCAGTGGACCATCCAGTCTGGTCAGTCTGGGTCTGAATATGCGAAGCTCCAATATACTAAGAAAAGCAATGGTAAGTGTTTTCTGCCTCTGTCTTTTATTTTGATTTGAGGAATAAGAAGCCAGAACTTCACAGTATAGTGAAGCACAAGGTTTCAGTATTGTTGCCCTTGTTACCTGCACTTTAGTTTATTTCCAGCACTGGTTTGTCCTTTGATTTCTGACTGCCAAATATTGTTATGGACATGGAGTAAAATTCAATAGTGCTGCTCAAAGAGTAATCAAATGTAATCTTGACTTTCATCAATATACACAGCCTGTATGCTTCCACCCACCATCAGTTTCATAAGTTCTCATTTCATTCATTTCACATCAGAATTGAAAAATATTTTTTGCACACTAAATTAAAAAGGAAGTATGAGCAAATTGCAAGAAACATTTTCAAAAGCGATGTGGAAATGGTGGCATATTGATAATATAAATTTGTCTCCTCTCAAGAAAGAACAGAAATAAATAAACAAAGAGCATAAAGTATGCCAACAGGAAGAAAACACTGCATGGCATTTATTATTTTACTCTGTGTAAAATAATAAATGTCATAAGGCAGCAGTAACACTAGAGTTATTGTTGCCTCTTTAACTAGTACTTTTACATTCTATTGCAATATTTGCGTTGCATTAGATGATGAAAATGCAAAATTTTGTGAATTTTTCTGTTGTATTCTAATTATTATCTTATGTATGTTATGTATCATGTACAACCTTCTAACCTTAAGGTGTCCTCGAGGAGAAGAAGACTTTTCTCTCGAGAGAAAGAAACGTCCTTCAGGCACTCATGGGCACAGCAAAGAGACAGGAGGGTTTTAAAAGACTGTCTTTAATTGAGTTATCGTTTAACCCTCCGTTGTGATAATAAAAACGTGGTGATCACGCCTCCTACACTATGTGGCATGTTGTGTTTGGTCTCCACAGACAAACTGATAAAGCAGAGGTCAACCGGGTCCTCATCCAAGTCAGCTCCTCTCACGTGGGTGGATGTTTTGTCGCTGCCTCTTCCTGTCGACAAAGACAGAAGTCATACAAAGACAGACAAAGACAAAGAGCAAGACAGGTGAGAGTCAATACCAAAATGTTTTTAAAATATTTTTTAATTTATAAATCAAGGCCCTTTTTATCCTACTCTGTGAACACAATTGCTTTGTGTGCAGCTTAATATTCAGTCAGTTTATTATTAGAATCAAGGCCTCTGACTTCACCTACATGACAGAGAGAGTTAAGGCAGATGGATATCAAACTTACCCTGTAACTCTGCCAAGGCTGTCAAACAAAACTTGAGTGAAGTTTGGAGTCTGGGGAGTTTTTGAATTAACAACAGTGGTGTCTACAGGCAGTGAGTACATTGCGCTAAGGGGTTACGGTGGTGGGCGTCTACTCTAACTAGTTCTGACAGATTAGATTGCAGACATAACGGGGTGGGATCGGAGGGCTGCTCTGACTGTGTCGTGTCTTTTGTAATGACATTAGCCACCAACTGACAGTCTGGATTAGTACTTTCCATTTTCACTGACAAGTCCATCATTAAATTAGCCCTGACGGCACTGAAGTGACAACAGAAATCATGGAGGTGGTTCTCATTCTGTCTAACTATGTCTCGATTCCCCTTACATATAAATATAAACAAGATTATTCTTTCTTTAGTCAAATATATTTTTTCTTATATTATATTAACCATGATACAACCACCGACGCCCCCCCCCCAAAAAAAACTAACTCTGACCACCCTTAACTAGCTATTTATTCATCATTCAGGGGCAGCCGTGGCCTAGAGGTTGGAGAAGCGGCTTGTGATCGGAAGGTCACTGGTTCGATTCCCCCAACGGACGTGCAGGAAAAATTTGAGTGTGGTGGAGTGATAATGTCCCCACTCCCCATTAGCCGGCTGATGTGCCCTTGAGAAAGGCGCCTAACCCCCAATATGCTCCCCAGGCGCTTGATGCGGCCCACTGCTCCTGTGTGTTTCACTGCATGTTGCGTGTGTGTGTTTCAATCAGTGATGGCTTAAATGCAGAGAAGTAATTTCCCAGCTTGGGATTAATAAAGTAACTTAAATTACAATAAAAATTCAACAGTAATTTTGAGTTTAGTGCTAGTGAACGAGGGTCACCACTGCTATACAGCCTGCTCCTGTTTTACTTACATTTATTATATATAAATAGGTTTCACATGCTGAGTGTTTCCAGGCCAGACACACTAATGCTGGCATTACTCATTGTCCATGCTCTAGCTCTGAGGAGGACGATGATGACTGGTGTCCT
Organism: Scatophagus argus; assembly: GCF_020382885.2. Lineage (NCBI taxonomy): Eukaryota > Metazoa > Chordata > Actinopteri > Scatophagidae > Scatophagus > Scatophagus argus. Next base: position 18,389,980 of record NC_058497.1, on the reverse strand, counting down.
CCGCTGCCTGCCAGGACCTACCTGATGGACACTTCCAGGGAGGAGCTCTCCAGCCTGCCTTCCAAACCAGACGAGCTGCCCTACTCAGCAACACTGATGTCTTCCCCCCAGCAAGACACTCACAAGCCCAGTGAGAGTCCACGGCTGCAGCACTTTGACCTCTTGACCCGTCACCAGTCAGGCTCCCAGGTTTCCCAGTCCAACCCGGATCTGTTTACCAACGCCAAGGCCCAGAATGCTGGTGACGTGTACCACACCCGCCAGTGGGCAGAAGATTTCAAAGGGGAAAGCCTTGGCAAAGGTCAGTTCAAATTCACTTTAATGTCTCACAACTTTGGAAGTGACTTCCCAAGAGGCAGCCCGCAACCACGCAGTGTCATGTATAATTTAGTTTATGGTGTTACCTAACAGAAAGTATTTGTACATAGAGATCATATCGCATTTATTCAAAGCGCAGCTCAGTGTTCTTTAGTTTTCTCTTCCAAGTTTTCTGAGGATGACATCAGTGTGCTTTCTTGTCAGCACAATCTGCAGCTCCTGCTGCCGAGTCGAGCCCTGCAGCCCAGGCTCACAGATCGAGGAGTAAGAAGAGAATACCCAAGGATGGACAACTGAGGCGAGAGCCGCACAGCCAAGCAGGTGTGACACACTGTTTGTAACACGTGTAACTTCTGTTTTGGTTCGGGGAAAGAGAAAAAGGAATATTTATATTCACGAGACTCTTTTTAAAGGATTTTTAACCATACTAGTAGCACAGCTCTATAGATGTTAATGATGGTCTGGAAGTCCTCCATTATTCTCCTGAAAGGTCTCAACAACTATTGCATGAACTGATATAAAATTTTCTGCAGACATTCACATCCCTCCATAGGCTTAATTGTAATAACTTATCCCTTAATTAATCCTCACCTGAGGTTATAATCTGTTAAGATGGTTAACATGGTAACCATCATACCTGCTAAACACTAACATGTTAACATTATCATTGTGAGCCATTTAGCCTCCCATCAGCATTTAGCCAAAAGCACCACTGTAGATGTAAATGAGTAAGACTTCAGTACTTCTGGTAGTCATGGTATTGCTCATGTCAATGACTGTTAATGGAAAAGTTTGACATTTTGGACATTTTGGAATATGCTTATTTGCTTTCTCGCCAAGTTTTATAGGGTGTTATGTGCCGGACTCTTTCTTAGCCAGGACCAGTAACATCCTGGAGTATCCAGTGGTTGCTTGGCAACTGGTCATTGTCAAGAAGTACATTGGTCTTCTCATCTAACTCTCAGCAAGAAAGCAAATATTTATTAAAAAATAAATAAATAAATCAAACTCTTCCATTAAAGCAGTATTTCTGTCTGTAGTTTAGTAATCATCACTGATCAATCATGTGCAGAACTTCCCCCTCCACCAGCCCCTCCCCCCACAGACGACTCCTCGCTGCAGCTCTTGGCTGATGTTTTGAGCCGCGGCCAAACGGACAGTGAAAGAAAAGACGGGAGTGACTCGCCTACACTTGAGAAGAGGGGAGAACATTTCTCACCCCAGAGGAGAGGGCCTACAAAATGGTCCTCACAGGGTGAGTACGCTATGTGATACTCACCTCTGTGGTGTCTCGCTGTCAGCAACAGACGATGAAAGAACAATATCTGCTCCGGCAGCACGTACTATTTTCTTCAACAGCTGCAACCGAGGTTGATGTGTGTCAATATTATCGTGATGCTTCATACAAATCCCTCTGAGCTTAGAAAGCACCAACTGCCTCCAGTGTATGAACACTTACTATCTCATTGTAGTAGCAGCAGGGTGGGGGGTGAGGGGCTGTATTTTCAATCTGCTCCATCACTTAGGGTTTAACCTACGTAATTACAGCTGTAACTTTGAGTGCTTTGTTTGCTATTCACAGATGAGAATGTAATCCCATATGGACAGTCCAGCTTCCTGCCTAAGGTCCAGATGCCAGGCTACGGGTCTCTGGGTGGAGGAGTCTTTTCACGACCCTCCACCGCCGGTCGGAGGAGAGATGAGGTATGTCTCGACTCACAGTGAGAACTGCTGAACAGTCATTGTGTCGGCACAGTGCGGGTCACAGACAGTTCAGTAGTAAGTCGAGTACAGTTTGAGCTGCTTGTCAGCTTACTCGAGACAGTAGATGGCAGAAGTTTCCTGTAAACAAAAATAGTTACCTGACATGGTGACTAATCAAAAGTTTCAGTTCCATGCTGTTAAAAACTCTCCTTAAATGCATATGCACATAATGAAAATGGTGTTTTGAAGGGAAATAAAGATAAAGATGAACAAAACCTGACTGGAATTTGGAATTCATGTTCATTTCATGTGTTAATTTGAGGAACGCTACAGTGTCCAGTTTGTCGCCACACAAACTGAAAGACTGCAGATATTTTTCGTAAGCTTTTCATAAGCTTGTGCGACATGATTTATCAACTCTGTTTCTGTTGCACTTTGTCACAGTTTGGTCTTATCGACAAGAAAGAATAACTTTGGTGATATTTGGTTGTCTTTGTTTCCTTTCAGAACCTCATGTAGACAGACGCCGATTACATGACAAGACACCATCTTTCGTCCTCCATGATTTCCTATCTTTGCGAACCATCAATCTGTTGCCATGGTATGAAAAACTGAAGACTAAAGGGAAAGTGTCAAGGCTAACCATCTGCCAAATTATTTGTATTTTATCTCAATGATTTTAATCTTTTTTGTGATTTGCTTCACTCTTTCTCCCTGTATATAGACATCTTTGCAGTTTTTTAAAGATGTGATCAGATATATTGCTAAAAATGGATCTGAGATTTAAAAAGTACTGTATTTTTAGGCAATGGGAAAAAATGTAACTATTACATTGTTGTACAGCAGATTTAACGAATGTATCTTCTGTTTATTCCTGACCATGAAACCATGATGATGTGTGTGCTTGACGAAAGACTGGAGAGGACAAGAAGCGGAAAATGTGTTAATAAACCATAATCTGTGGGTGTGTGTATGTGTATGTGTGTGTGTGCGTGTCAGTGCATGTGTGTAATGTTTTTACGTGTGTTACCGTTATTATCTTTCATCTCTGTGTGACTGTGTATTGTGGTATCCCTGTAGATCACCAGTGTGTTAGTACGATTTTTAAAATGACCAATAAAACATTTATTACAAAAAAAACCCTTGAATTATACTTAATTTATTTTTTTTATTATTTTTTTTTAAATTAATTTTTTATTTTTATTTATTTTGGCCCAGAATGAAATATCTTTATTATTTGTGAACTTTGGTGATTTCTCATCAGGTCAAAAATGTAATTTTGTTCAGTTGGTTTATGACCTACAGATATCTGGAGGTGTCATGGGTAATTGGTGCTTACCATTTAATAATTTGTGTGCACAAATTGGTAATTCATGCCCTTGGTTTATCATAATTAACCCTGTTTGCTTCCTCCCCTCTTAAAAAGGGCAGCAAACATCTGAGGCACAATGAAGTCTAAAGTTTAAGAAAACAACATCTAATACATTTATAAAGTGCTCCAGCACCCTGAGGCTGAGATGGACAACGTCTGCACTATCGTAAAAGGGATCTCAAAGGAAGCACACTGTTGTGTTAAACAGCCAGAACCCGTAATATCGCCTATCCACACGTTAGCTCAAGATCACAAGTAAAACTGTAATAGTTCATGTGATCCATATTGATGGGGTACACGCAAATCAACTGTATGAAGGTGACACAAGTGACTAAATCAAGATCACAAACTGTGTGCACAAATTTTTAATAATTTCCAGTATTTTTCTCCATTTCCCATCTGGTTGGCCAAATACCTGCAAAAGACCGCCATCAGTCTGAACTACTTTGTGTTTAGTGCTAATTAGTATGCTAACCTAAGATGGTACATGGTAAACTTTACTGCGTACATGTACTGTATGCTGTGTACACAAAGAGAGGACAACGAGAAAGAGGGAAAACGAGACAGACGAGCAAGTCGAGCGTCCCTCAGGTCTGAATGTTCCCAGTGAAATGACTTCTCTGACACCAGATACTGTGTAAGATTTGATGCCTTCTGATTAGTATTGTGAGAAGGGCTGTTTGTGAATATGGCTTAATGAGAGGAGTTAAATTGAAATGTGTCAGCGATGGGAAATAAAAAGGTTTTTGTGTTCAGATCTTTTTGCTTTGAGCACCAGCCTGAAGTATTTTGGCAGGTAGGCTGTCGAATGGCATCTAAAGTGAGCTGGACTCCACTGCCTTTGGCAAATACTCACAGAGTCCCACCGGGCTGGGAGGATAATGGTAATCCGATGCAATTTGAAGGGGTTATGCAATTTAGAAGGGTTCTACAATTTTATGCTTTTAGGCTTGTAGCATGGATTATGGTCTCTGTGGTTTTACACGCTCCCTCCCTCACAGATGGCTCAGCTCAACCAGCCACAGTCTGTTACTGAGACCACTTGACGTGTCTTCACAAATGTACTAAACTGGATCAAGAGGGAGAACTGTTTTCCTTCTGCTTGGTCAGTCATTTACATTAATTCAAAGAACATCTACTCCAGGACACATTTTACGACATAAATACAGCCTGCTCTGTAATTCATTAAAAACAGCAAATAATAAAGAGAAAGAGAAACAAATAATAATAAAGCAGAATGAATAATAGAATAAGCAACTAATCCCAAATATAATTCCGTAAAGGCTTGAGAATTAGATAGATAGATAGATAGATAGATAGACAGATAGATAGATAGATAGATAGATAGATAGATAGATAGATAGATAGATAGATAGATAGATAGATAGATAGATAGATAGATAGATAGATACTTTATTGATCCCAAGGGAAATTCAAGAAAATAAAGTGTCACTAAGAGATGGTCGATGACAGGAAACCAATTTGGGGTGACATTAGAAGATGCAGAGACCTGTCATATGAGTGCCGGACAGAGCAGGTAAATAATCACCATTTGAATTCAGCTTATTATTCCTCAAACATGATTATATGAGAGAAAATCCAAACAATGATCCAGCCTTTGATGCAAGACTAAATAAAAGGTCCCATCTAGTGGTCATAAGTGAGACATGCAGGGTAACTGTGACTCCACCCACTGGATTTTGTTGGTCATCAGCAACTCCGCAAAAGGGACTGAGGCATATTTTATCTCTCAAGCTTGTAGTTTTGCATCAAAACTATGATATTAAGGGCTGAAGGTCTATCTTACAGGTCAGGCCTGTGACATCTGCAGCTCAGCCGTTTGTGTATCTGCACAGGCATACACGGTTTAGGTTTCTTTATAATTGTTTGGTTTTAGGCCTGTATTGTCCTCCTCACTCTGCACTGTGTTTAAGGATACTGAGAACTGGAGTCAAATTCCTTGTATATGTCAACATATCATTTAATTATGACTGATGCCACTCAGTAGTCAGTGGACACACCTGCTAGATGTGAGCTGAGGATTTTAAAGCAAAACAGAAAAGGTTGAAATAGCTAAATATACCTTTTGAGAATTTACTTTTTTTGAAGTAACTCTGCTCTTCAACGTAAATCTGATTAAGTTATTTATTCAGAGTTACAGTTGGCCGTATTTATGATCAAGCCTCCGGTTTAAAATTCACTGCTCAAACTAAAAAAAAAAAAAAAAAAGTTCTTCCCACAACAACAACTGTTCATGTTACAATATGCTCCACCAACCCTCTTTCAACTCCTGCTCTCTCCCACAAGATGCTGCAAGAAAGATACATCACTTTCATTGCTGTTTTTCTGCCAAAAGTGTTCAAACCCACGTCTCTCTTAGCTGCCCACCTGCCAGCTCACTTTACTCTACTGCAACAAGTTAATAGCAGGCATCTTGTCCTTGAATTTATGCCACTGCTTGTGTTCGTGTTCAATCACACGTTTTATTTTATAAATATCTGAGCGATTTTTCATGAGTAATTAAATAAGACTGCTCTGGACTGGGCTGTGTGCCAATAAAATGAAGGCAACTTGAACAAATTAAAACTAAATGAGAGTAATGAATTAACCTTCAGTTTGTCTTTCTGCTGTTAATATGAGGGATCGAAAGACGTTAAACTGTAGTGAGCGCAGTTGCTGTAGTGTCTTCATCATTTACACTGCGCGTCTGGAAAAAAAAAAGGATTAATTTTATGTAAATGAGCCTGTGGCATAACTTTAATTATAGTAATTTGTATGCAAGGCTGTACAACAAATTGTATTTAAAGGAAGGAATGACCTGATATTTACTAAAAATAATGTTTTTCCCCATCAGCATAACAGACTGAAGGATTTACCCAAAACACATCAAATGAACCATAATTCAAAACGTCAGAGGGCTTTTTTTTATTTTTACTGTTTAATCTTTTCTGAATGATCTTTTCCAGCAGCAGGCTGTGTGTGAGCCTTTTGCAGGCCATGAGTTTACTGTGTGTGGTTGTGAAGCATTTTGAATTAAAAGCCCTGTGTCATCAGTATTACCGAGGTGTCCGCAGCGCTTTAACAGTTTTGTATTTTCAGCAGATTCCCTAAAACACAAAACTCATCCTCTGTGATTGGTTGTGGCTCAGCACGCTCCATTGTTCCATCAGCTCGTTTGTTCGCTTGGTTTCCTACGTACAAACAAAACTTTCCTGCCACTCTGGGCAATATCGGGCTCCTCTGTGCTTTGACAAGCCGAAAAATTGGAATCTCTGACTTTTTCTGCCGGGGAAAAAAAGTTAAAGGTAGGTCATTAAAATCAAACCACAAACGTATGATATAGTGTTTCATGTTTAAAATGGATTTTTATTTATTTATTTAATTTAAAAAAGCAGTTCTGTTTCTTTGTTGGTTTAATTGAATACCCCAATATGAATATCCATTGAAGCAGCTTTAGAATGTGGAAGGAAAAAACACATTTTTTTATGAACTATTGAACACACAAGT